>NC_142938.1:6668349-6778349 GCF_046866305.1 Octopus bimaculoides
GTGTTGGTGTGTGTATATATCATTTTAGAACTATTCTCTTTTTTTTTTTTTTGGTGTTTGACATGTTTTGCTCTTTTACTTTTTCCAGTGCAATTTAACGTTTTCTCGTACATCGTTACTGAGTCAGTCAATGAATGACTTGTACCGTTCTACAGACAGCCTTAATATTGTCGGTATGAGGTGAGTTGATTGTTTGAAACCTTTCATCTAACAACTATTCCCAGCTGTTTCCTAACAAAATACAAATTTCATTTGTAGCCGCAGTAGAATAAGGAATCATAAAAAATTTCCCTTGAACCACTACATAAAGAAAAGCCTACAATTTTTATTTGTATGATCTTGATAAGATCACCAGATAGTTTCTATTTAGAATTTTATTTGATACTGAAAACAAAGGTAAAATTACTCAGCTTTGAGTATAGACAGATGGTGGAACTTGAAGTAGATAAAGCTATAGATAATGTAGAATATTAACTTAAAACCCTTTTGGCAGGGAAAGTTGAAGGCTACCCATGGAACTCGAACTCATATCTTCTGTGAACATGACAGATGTTCTGCCATTATACCACAGCAATCCTTTTAAAAGCTTCATTCTTACCAGCAAGAATTGTATTTTGTTTATGCTATAAGAATGTTGAAACTTCAAGAGATATGAAATAAATCATTTTTATTATTGGAACTCAAAGTATAAAAAGCTACATCTGCTTACACCATTAAAAATGATTTATTTCAAATCTCTTGAAGTTTCTAAATTCCTGTGATGTAAATCGACTAATAGCATATCCTTATAATTTTAAGTGGAGAAATCTGTTGTAAAGGGACTATCTCACTGCAGGAGAGTCCCAACGAACAAAATATTTTGTTTTTCAAGGTAACATTTGTGTCAGTATGAATTTACTGGGAAATACCAGGGAAAAGGAAAATGAATTGCTGATAAGAGATTTTTAAAATATGCTTACTATAGAATTGTTATTGGTAACCTTTTTGTTTACTAGAATATATTTATTCAGTGTTATTGCTTAGAGATTTTGTAAATAAGACATTTTGTTACAAATATCCATCCTTATTGTCAACTGCTAATTAATTACCTCATTATTGTCATTATTCTTTATGAGAAGATTATGAACTACATCAAAGAGTAAATTTAAATTCTTTTGTATTTAATTGTTACTATACATTATCATATTTTTTATTATATAATTTAAACTTTATTCTTTCTTCTAAGGAGTTCTCAAATAGATTTAAAACAATTTCCTCACATATACTACAGATATTTTTACACTAAAAATAAACCCTTAGCTTTTGTTATTCATTTTTCTTCCTTATTCCTATTTCCTTCATTCAGTGGAGACTTTGATTTAGTTCATCGCCAAGAAATTGAAATGCTGGAAGAAAAACGGTGAGACTTTAGAGAATAGCTTTTTCTCTTCGTAAAGAGTTTTTGAAAGTATTTTTTATGCAAAAGAACAATTTCAGGAGCCCTTCTTAGATTTATCAAAAGTAATTTGTAAGCTGTTAAGTTATACTTTTGAAATTATTGGATTTAGAGATGTCAAGCTAATATGAAACATAAAGAAAAAAAAAATTTTTGCTCAAAAGTTTCCAGCATTTCTGACAAAGCATGAAATATCTGAAGCATTTTTTTGTCATAATAATTTGTGTTTGCTTTTAAAAATTTTACAATTTTTGTCAAATTTCTTTCCAGGCAAGAGATTGAAAATATGGAGGAGAAGCATCGACAGGCTGAGATGGATCGTCTGTGCAAGCAGGCAGAACTTGAAAAGGAGCTGCAAATCAAGAGATCTCAGCTGAACTCTCTCCAACTTGAAATGGAAAAAGCTCAAGATGAAACAAAAAAAGTAAGTCTTTAACAGTCATATAACAGCTAAGGACAAAGGTGTGGAGGTGCAATGGCCCAGTGGTTAGGGCAGCAGACTCGCGGTTAGGGGATCGTGGTTTCGATTCCCAGAGTGGACGTTGTGTGTGTTTATTGAGCGAAAACACCTAAAGCTCCACGAGGCTCCGACAGGGGGGGGGGGGGTGACCCCTGTTGTACTCTTTTGCCCCAACTTTCTCTCACTCAAGAAACAGGACGTAGTTCTCAGGGAGATTCAGCGTGACACATAGCGTGACAAGGCTGGCCCTTTAAAATACATTTTTGCCAGCTGGGTGGACTGGAAAACGTGAAATAAAGTGTCTTGCTCAAGGACACAACATGTTGCTGGGAATCGTGAGCCGAATGCCCTAACCACTAAGCCACTTGCCTTCACAATTGGAGTGATATTTTTCAAGAGAAGACCCCAACACTAAAAAAAAAACAAATAAAAACAGCTACAATTTTTCAGACAATCTCCAGTGTTTTGCTTGGTTTTATCTTCAGTTGTCGTGTGTAAACAGTACTAAACTGAATTAGAGATCAGAGATCAAAATGGTTGAAATATATTTTAAAAAATGGTAATCTCTAAACATGAAATTAATAACCAGAAAAATTGTATAATTTTATTAACAACAATTAATCCCAAACATTTAAAGATTTAATTAAAGTTAGTTAAAATGCTTCTTAAAATTATCAATTTACAGGTTCAGCTACAAGTTAGACAAGAACAAGCGAAATTAAAACGGAAAAGTCAGGAAATTGAGAAGCAGTTCAAAGATTATTTGGAAGAAAAAGAAAAATTCCAGTTGGAGAAAGAAATGGAAAGAATAAAAAGGCAAAAGGAAACGGTAAAAAGTTTTCATTTTTCTTGTGATAGAAGTATTTGTGCCAGTAAGATGTGATACATGGTATATATATATATAGATATAGATGACATGTAGTGAGTAGTGAAGTCCTTCATTACTGATGAAGTTGGATGGTTATCCTCATGGCATATGGTGTGTCTTGAGAATATTAAACTTGGCAGAGCTTATCTCTCTCTCCAGGTCTGAACACAAGTGATTTCTTTTAGAGAAAGAGAGAGAAAACGTGTGTAAATGACACAGAGAGTGTGAGAAAGAGCGAGAGAGAAAAATAGATTTAGATGCTGCTGGACACCTGTTCCTGTCCCTTTTCCCATTTTAGCCTCTCTGCACTTGGCTCTCTATGAAAGGGTGTTGTCTTGCCTGTTACTTGGTGACCCTACTAGTGCTGGGGCCACATAAAAAGTATCTAGTACACTCTGTAAAAATGGTGGACATTAAGAAGGACATCCATTATGGCCATATCACGTTGAGAGCACCGGTTCTTGTCCGATCACCGAAGTTAAGCAACGCAGAGCCCAGTGAGTACTTAGATGGGTGACCGCTTGGGAAACCTAGGTGCTGTAAGCATCACACACTTTTGTCCAACCCATGCTAGCATGGAAAGCGGACGTTAACCGATGATGATGATCCAACCATAGAAACTTCTTATAATATATATATATATATATATGCAAAGGTAAGATCTAAGGATCAAGGTGTAGGAAGTATGTGGCCTGGATTTTATCTACTCCGTTACCTAATTTGGGATTTCTATTCATATATATATATATATTTATATTTATAAAGTATATAAGACACCTATCTCTGTCACTATGTGCATTTCGTCTCTCACCAACTGGCATAAAGCCGCCCAACTTAATGCTACTATTCATTCCTAGATGAGGAGTTTCTATTTTGCAAGTGACCCTGTCAATGATGGTGCTACATAAAAAACTGTACTGGTGCTGGTGTCCTGTAAAATGGTTAACATTAGGAAGGGCATCCAGCTGTAGAAATCATGCCAAAACAGACAATGGAACCTAGTGCGATTCTCTGGCTTGCCAGCTCTTGTCAAACTGTCTAACCCATGCCAACATGGAAAAAGGATGTTAAATGATGATGAAGAGCTTCTTTCAGTTTCCACCTACGAAATTCACTCACAAGGCAATGGTCAGACCAAGGCTATAGTACAAAAATACTTACCCAGGGTGCCATGCAATAGGACTGAACCTGGAACGACGGTGGCTGAGAAGTGGATATGTTAACTACACAGCCATGCATGTACCTAGAATGATAACACAAAATCTATAATAATTCTAGGTTTTATATGATGCTAGTCAAAAGTTAAATACATGAAATATGTAACTTTTTTAATGTTGTTCTAGGAGGAAGAAATAGCTAAACGATTAGCTGAAAGATCGGCCAGCTGCTGCACTGAAGTGGAGAATGAATTGAAGAAACTGACACAGGAGGAAACGGTTCTGAGAAACAATCTTATGAAGACAAAGGAATTGTTAGAGAAAGTAAGAATAATTTATCTTCTATCATTTACTTGTTTCGGTTATTGAAATGTGATTACAAAATGAACTTTTTATATCTGCGCCTCGCAGTGTGGTCCTCCAACTAATCAAATTATGGCAAACTGTCCAGTTCATTAAGCGATGAACGAGGATATAATGTTTTTGCTTGTATACATTGGTGTAACTATTTTGTCATATAATTAAGTCTAATACCGCCTGACTGGCCTTCGTGCGGGTGACGCGTAAAAGCACCCACTACACTCTCTGAGTGGTTGGCGTTAGGAAGGGCATCCAGCTGTAGAAACTCTGCCAAATCAGATTGGAGCCTGGTGTTGCCATCCGGTTTCACCAGTCCTCAGTCAAATCGTCCAACCCATGCTAGCATGGAAAGCAGACGTTAAACGATGATGATGATGAATAGAAGGGGTGATAACTCTCTGAAAGGGACGTAAGTCTGGTAAATCTTACTAATTTGATCAAATTTATCTAATGATTATCCCGAAGGTTTTACTCAGTATAGGTGCAGTCCAACGACAGAAATGTGTTACAATAATTAAGTTCAGACTCAATCAAGGTATATTCTTTTTTTAAATAAAGTGTCATAACTATAAACCGATATAACTGTAATTTGTGTATGAGTAGATAAGAGTTAGAACAGATGTCAGCTGAGCCCTAGATGGATAACTAGAATCTCACCACCTGCTTCCGAACTGGTTTAAGCACAAGTAATTTATTTTGTAGGAAATTCACGATCTGGAGTTGAAGCAGGAAGCCAAACTGAATTTGGAGCAGCAGATTGAAGACATTGAGATGGAAAAATTGAATAAAGAAACAAAGCTAGAAGCCATGACGCAACAATATGATCAACAGAAGGCAGACTTAGAGTATCAAAAACAAAAGGTGAGTGCTATTTTACTTATCTAAGCCCTTTGTTCCTTATAGAGTATAGGTTATCAATGACTTTTCTCCCATTGTCATCGATGCTTTTTTTCTAGGTTGGAGTGGTTAGCCCAACACAAACCAGTTTTTACTTGTGGGAAGAGGAGGTCTATATTAGTCTGATCTCTATCCTTTGATCTGTCCAGCAGAAATATGGTAACAGAAACGTTAAGCAGACATGCTATGTTTTACACTTCTGCCTAGCTTTGGGATAAACTACTTCATACAAAAGATATTGCAGCTGCCAAAAATGGTGTGATATATTTGTAAAGTGACTATTATAAATTTTAGCCTTGCTAATTAGTAACGTATCTGAAACTGTCATCAACCTAAATTATTGACAATTAAGAATGGAAACAAACTTACCATTATTATTCTAATAGAAGTAATAATTCTTTCAAAGAAATTGAATTCCTTTCGACTGTTGGGCTTCACAGAGGCAAAGTGGCTGAGTTCCTTTTGAGCGTTGGGCCTCACAGAAATAATGACTAAGACCCTTGCCGTTATGCCATGCTTGAGAAGACCCATCAAACCGAGCAAAATTGCAGTCATGGCTGATACTGGTATCATGCAAATGGCACCCATGCCAGTGGCACATAAAAGTACCAATTACACTCTTGGAGTAGTTTGGCGTTAGGAGGGGCATCCAGCCGTAGAAAACCATGCCAAATCACACTGGAGTCTGGTGCAGCCTTCCAGTTTACCAACTCCAGTCAAACCGTCGAACCCATGCCAGCATGGACAACAGATGTTAAGCGATGATTACCACTTAAACTTGAAAATATATATATATATATATATCATCATCATCATCATCATCGTTTAACGTCCGCTTTCCATGCTAGCATGGGTTATATAAAATACATTATAGCAAGGTTTGAATCCAGGATTTTATGGTTACTTATTCCAATATATGTTTTTTCTTTTTTTTTTTTATATTTTTCTTCAAGATGAGACGAGAATTGGAAGGTGACAAAAGGATAATTGAAGGTTTGACCTATGAGCTTCAAGAGGCTGGGAAAAAATTCTCTGAATTTACTGTAGCACATGATGGATGGATTGAAAGTCAGGGAGAAGAAGTGAAGAAGAAATGGTACCAGATTGAAAATAAAGAGATCGAATTGATTCAAGAATATGAAAATTCTATGAAAGACTTTGAAATACAACATAAGAAGGACTTTGAGGATATTAATTTTGAGAAACAAGAAATAGAGGACGCTAAACAAGAACTTGAAAAACACCAGCAGCAAAAACAAGAAGAATATACTAAAGCAAAAAATGCTGAAGACAGAGAAAAGATCAATGTAGAAATTGAAGAATTGGAAGCTGCTGTGAAGGAGCTGCTTCTTCATGAGGAGGAACATATTAAGGGGGAAAAAAGTTATTTACAAAGATATAATGATAAGAAGGACCTGTTCACAAAGTCTTTTAATGAACAAAAAGACCAAATTGATCAGGAAAAGAATGCATTGAGGCAATCTGAGAAGTTTCGCATTGAAAAACAGGTTTATGAAAAATCCCTGATTTTGGAAGAACGGGAAAATTCGGTAAAGATGCAGGAAGAAATCTTGCAAGATATGGAGAAGAATCTAAAGATTTCTACTGAAAAATTGGTCAGTGAAATTAACGAACTTTCTGTAAAACAAGAACAGATGATGAAACAGTCAGAAGAACAAGATGGAAACCTTCAAGCATCTATAATAGAACTTAAGAAAAGACAAGACCAAGTAGAAAAGCAGGAAAGACTTGAACTCGAGAGAATTGCCAAAGAAAAGCGAAGGTAAATTAGATTTTTACATATTCTGTTGTCAATCTGATTTCCTAGAATTTTTGCAATAGGCACAGGTATGGCCATGTGGTTAAGAAGCTTGCATTGCAACCACATAGTTTTGGGTTCAATCCCACAGAATGGTCATAGTTTGAATGACTTTATTTATAAGTCTGCTTGATCAAAGATGGGCTGTGACTGCTGAGGACATGCGTAGGCTTGTAAGAAATGAAGCCAGTATGCTCTGTATGCACCATCACTTGACAACTGATGTTGGTGTGTTTATGTCCCTGTAACTTAGCAGTTCAGTAAAAGAAACTAATAGAATAAGTATTAGGCTTACAAAGAATAAGTCCTGTTGTCAATTACTTCGATTAAAACCCTTTAAGGTGGTGCCCCAGCATGGCCACAGTCAAATGACTGAGACAAATAAAAGAATAGGTTGTTAAGTGTGCTAGAGTAAACTATGTGACTTTGTATAATAAATATTATGTTGTACGAATTCATGGAATTTAAATAAAGCAAATTGGCCCAGAAAACCATTAAAAAGTTACAACATGGAACTGAATGGACATCAAATAGAACTGAAAATATCCAATCAATTACCAATGTAAATGGAATCTGTCTTATTTTGTAGTCTTGTCTTGCAAGTTACTCGGTGACCCTTCCGGTGCTGGTACCACGTAAAAAGCATCCAGTCCACACTGTAAAGCGGTTGGCATTTGGAAGGGTATCCACCTGTAAAACCATGCCAAAACTGACCTCGCCTTTGCTGGTACCATGTAAAACGCACTCAATCCACTCTGTAAGGTGGTTGGTATCTGGAAGAGCATCCAGCCATAAAAACCAGACTCGGAAGTCTGGTGCAGTCTTCTGCCTGGCCAGCTCTTGTCAAACCGTCCAACCCATGCCAGCATGGAAAGCAGATGTTAAATGATGAATGATGATGTTGCTTACTTTATGTCATTGTATTTTTACACTCTTCATATAATTGTTTTTTCCTCATCAACATTATTAAGATGTTTATTTTGTTATTTTTCTTATAGACTTCTTGCTCTTTTGGAACAGTCCAGTCCAACAAAACAAAAAATAAAGAATGGTAAGTGAATTAATTATAAAATAATTTTCGTTGTGATATTTTGCAATGAACCATTAGAAATTATCTGGCAGCTGACATTTTGAATTGAAACAGAATAAATAAAATTAAATTTTGATAACTTGCGAAGTATTAAACTGACTGTGCCATCAATATGTATTATAAATTAACTGATTTTTTAAAAATCACGACAGACATATCCTATTTTTTCTATGTATGTGTAGAAAATTCAGTTTTAACATTTTAGACCAGGGGTCAGAAAACTTTTAATTTCATGGATCCCTTCATTCTCAGGCTGTTTGGTCATGTTGCTCAATTTTCCAATATTAGACTCTGCTTACTGTTTGTTCCGATGTTTATCACAAACCAAGATTTTAAAAATTAATGACTTCACTCAAAGAAGCTGATTACATATTTATTATAAGCAAAGAGAATATTAATTATTGCTATCTTGTAAAGTGGTTTATGTCTATTCCTATAATTTCTTTTAACAGGTTCACCTTCATTTTCTATTGAATACAATGGAGAAATTCACGAAGTGCCTAAAAGAGTCTCTTCATCCAAGCAGAGACAAAATTCTATTGAAGAAAATACTTCAAATGTGAGTTGACTGTTTTATTTAGCAAACTTCCCAAACCCAAACAGATTCAGAATTACCTTTATTTTATTCAGTTGGCATGATAGGAAGGGCGTCCAGCTGTAAAAACCATGCCAAAACAGACCTCACCAGTGCTGGTGCCATGTGAAAAGCACCCAGTCCACTCTGTAATGTGGTTGGCATTAGGAAAGACAACCATACCAAAACAGCCAGTGGAGCTTGGTGCAGTTCTTTGACTTGCCATAGTATTCTCCATTGATGGTGTAGCCCTTCTGAAGACAGTCAATAAACACAATGCTTTTTGCATCCCAAAAAACTGAGGCCATCACCTTCCTTGTAGATGAAATGACCTTGGTCTCCTTTGGAACAGGTGAGAAGGGGTGTTTCTGCTACATGGATTGTTTCTTTGTAGCCAACACTCATCCTGGGTTAGGAGACATTCAAGGAAACCAGCTGGATCTGCCTCATACAATGTCAGATTTTCCTGTGATGTGATCAGCCAGGTGTGCTTTTGATCAGGTGTCAGAAAATGTGGCACCCACCAAGCAGAAGCTTTTGCAATGCCAAGGCCATTGTGCAGAATATTCTCAACTCTCTCATGGGGTATGCTAATAGCATTAGCTATTTAGTTTGTAGTCAGTCGCCTGTCATCCATCACCATGTGGTGAACACGATCAATATTTTCCTCTGTGGTGGCTGTTGCAGGATGTCAAGACACTGGGTCATCTCCATTTTTCCTCTCCTAAATTCAGCTGCCCACTTTTGCACTGTTAATAAAGCTGGAGCATCATCCCCTAATGTAGCAACCTTGTCAGTATGAATGTCATTGGGAGCTAAACCCTTTTTCGGCAGATACTTGATAACACCAAGATGCCAAATTTTGTCCATTTCCAAGAGAAGTCACTACCAGTTACTTTTGAATTCTTCTTTGAACAGTCAGGTGTCAGTTGAGCTGGAAAGAAACAATGCAGTTATTAATAAGAATGGTTGGAATTAATGCCTGCAAGATTTCACAGCTCTAGTATCTCCCCTTCATAGTCAGCCTATGAACTTTTCACACCTCCCTCGTACCAGTTAAAGTATGGAAGGTTTATTTCATGAAGTTTAATTCTGAGAAACTCAGTGCTGTTTCCCTTGAAGCACTTTCACGGGTTTCTTTTTTTTTTTTTTTCCTTTCTTGCTTTCTTTCTCTCTTTATTTTTTTTTTGTTAATGGAAACGTGCAACAAGTCAAGTCATACGAGAGATAACGATTGATTATTTTACTATTGTTAATAGAAGTGCTACAATGAGTCAGTATGAATATATCACATTTACACAAGGTCATCACTGATAAAATTTAATAGATTAGCTAAGGTCATGATAAATGTGTATTAGGGTGAATAGGAACAATGAAATAACAATATGTGAGTTCAGAGCTAGAAGTTCATGACCTATATGTAGTAATGTGGCACATGGGCATATATACACTTGCCATGTGTCATTTTGCACATATACAAGGTGTGCACGCACTATTTCTGGTATAACACATATATCATTCTACATTTGTTCAGGTTGGTTGGGTTACTTTCTGGATTAGTTACACTTCGTTTTTTTTATCAATTTAAAAAAAAAATTTCTTTTTATGATTTTCAACTCCATTCAAAGTTCGTAATTCATTGTAATATGAAGTATGAAGTGATTCCTCAGAGCAAGAAACACAGAAGGTACACATGTTTATCATCTTCATCATAAACAGCATCATCCAAATTCACTCATAATGGATTGGTTGGCTCAATGTGGAACTGAACCCAAACCATGTGGTTGTTAAACAAGTTTCCTAACCACCCAACTGTATTTATATGTAATAAATGTTTCATTGCTGAAAGTGAGGTTAATAGTGAAAAAAAAAATTATTGATTTCTACCATAAATTAGAATTATTTATTGAAATGTTCTCTCAAAATGCATCTACTAAAAGAATTATTTGCTTATAAAAGAGATTTTAAAATTGTAGATTATCATTGTTTTATAGTTGCCTGTCAACTCAGGTCAAGCAAACTTATGATAGATAAAAGGCCTTCCAAACATGACCAGTCATCTCGTTAGAGCCGTGTAAGATTAATGTCTTTTTCCTAATTAGGGTAGTAGTGATTTGAGGGAGAAACATACAATTTTATCCCAGCAGTGAGAACTAAACAAAGCCAGGTTTTGTCCCTGTGTGAGATAAAACACGTCATGTAAAACCACACGTTTTATCTCATGCAGGGATAAAACTTGTTTTTTTTTTTTGTTTTTGTTTTGTTTTGTTTCAGTTATTAAATTGCAGTCGTGCAATCACCTTGGCCTTAGTCAAACAAATCAACCCTGGTGCTTAGTTTTTCAAATCTGGTGTTTATTCTATAAGTCTCTTTTGCTAAACTGCTAAGCTATGAGAACATAAACACACAAACAAATAGATTTTCAAGTGGTGGTGAAGAACAATAACAAAGACACATACATACATTCCCTGTAACTTAGCGGTTCAGCAAAAGATACTTGGCCAAAATCTTGATACAGATGATGTAAGAGGAGAGAACTCTTGAAGAGTTGGAGGCCTGTAGCAGGCAGGATGGTGGGGTTAGTCTCTGCCAGGTGGTTAAGATGATAACCATAGACAAAATCTATAGGAATAGACTCTTGACTCTCAATTCAAAGCCTGCTTGACTCTTGATTCAAACAGTGGTTGCACATGGTTGCAAAGTGAGCTTCTTAACCACACTGCCTCCTTCAATTTTTAAGCTATAAGATGTGATTTCAGGGAGATTTGGTTGCTATTTCTAGTAGGTCAAACGACCATGAAGAGGCTCCCTTTTTGACTTATGTTTAAATGGCTTCTTGTATATGTATGGTCAGTGTGAAATTGGTATGCTTTGAAAGCACAATTAGTTGTGGAATTTCTAATTTACACTGACTGGTAAGTTTGTGGTTTGTTAGAGAAATAGTCACTTTGCTATTGTGCCAACAATTCTAAATTGAATTTCTCTACTTGAAGCTGTCCCTCCAAGAAATCAAGCAACAATACAAGATTGCTGAGTCACAACTTGAAGAGAAAATTCGAATATTTGAAGAGGAGCGAGATGCTGAACTGGAAAGAATTGAATATGAAAAGTACAAGCTTCAGGAACTTGAAAACCAAGAGAGGTTAGGCAAGCATTTCACCCCTTTTATTGTTTCAAAAAAATAGGTTGTAACCCTCATTTCTAACATAGCAAACTGTTGTTATTGAGTAGCCCCAGTCAGTTGTACTGAGCAGGGGCTACTCAATGAGGGTAACTTTAAAGTAACCTTTAAGAACAACCATACACTTGGTTGAGGGGTCTTGTTGTACAAATACTTAGTGACCTCAACAGGGCTGGGCCCACAAAAAAAAGCACCCAGTACACTCTGTGAATGAAGTGGTTGGTGTTAGGAAGGACATCCAACTGTAGAAACCATGCAAACGTAGACATTGGACCTCAGTGTAGTACTCTGGATTATCAGTTCCTGTCAAACCATCTAACCCATGCCAGTGTGGAGAATAGATGATGATGATGATGATGGTGGTGGTGGCAGTGACTGCAGTGGCTGCTGCTGCTGTTACAAAAGGAATGACACATTGGTTAAATAGTCTCAGATATATCACGTCTGAATAAATATTAGAATAACCATAGCTGGAATGGCTTTGCCTATAGGTCTGTTCAATCAGAGCTCACCCCTGAGGTTACACAAGAACAATAACTCAATTGTACTCAACCTAGCTTTACAATTCACAATGTGCAACAAGTGTCATCGTCCCAGCCAATGCATCTTTGTAATAAATATAATAGATCTGTTTAATATACATGTGCGTCTTTTATGCCATCAAAAACAGCAAAAGTTCTCAATGGGAACAATACTGCCCCTAAGGGGGCATTGGGTATACCAAAGGAGGCATTAGGCTTTAGGGGTAGTGAGGTGAGGCATTGACGTAACATAATTAACATCCTAAATGTTACCTATAGTAGTAATTATATTATACATGATTAAACTAGTAATGGTTATCAAAATATAATGAGATCTCATTAGGTAGAGGCAATTCGTTAACTTGCAACGAATATAGTAAATTTACAACTTTTGTCTTCATTAATTTTTTATCATTTCACTATTAAAAGCTTACACAATCCATTTTTAGAGCAAAATTTATAAATTATCATCTCTGTTAAGTTAGTTTCATCATGATACCTTATTCGCCACTTGGGTGGGCGCTAGGCATAACAACTACTCAAAAAGGGTGAGGCTGCAAAAACTAATGAAGAACCAGTGCATTTGTAGTAACGATCCAACTTGAAAAATAGGTGTGATATTTATAAAAAAAAAAAAAAAGAAAAGAAACAAAATACAGGAAAAAAAAAACAGATTTCAACGTGATATTTAAAATACATATTTTAACCGTATTCTTTGATTTCTAGGATTAACAGCCTTGTTGAACAGGAGGTACGACGAAGACTTTTTGAAGAAAAAGTTCAGAGAGAAAAACAACGTCGTATTGAGAAGGAACAAGAGAAGAAAGAGAGAGATGAAGAGATTTCTCGCTTGAAAGTGATGCATAGCCGTGAGCTGAGACAATTGAAGGCCAAATATGAACGAAGGTGAGTTCACAAGGAAGCCACATTACTCTGTATTTCTGGAAAGTTTCATGAGGAATCATATTGCTGTTTTAGCTGTATCAGTCTCTTCACATTTATTTATGAATCATCTTCATCGTCATTTTAATGTCCACTGTTCCGTGCTTGCATGGGTCAGAGTTTATTGAGGCAGATTTTCTATGGCTGGGTGCCCTTCCTATCACCAACCCTCACTTGCTGCCAGCCAAGGTAATATTTGCCCATGGCCACACATGTTCTTGCAGAATATTGGAAATGAATGATGCTTGTCCATCGTTATCCTCTTTCTCTTTGACTTTCAAAGAATTATCCACATCAGTTCTGGATTCATTATTAAAAGGAAGCTTGTTCTTGTAAAATATTATATTTAACCAAATCATTTTGTTCATAATTAAATGTTATTTCTTTGTTTTTGCAGTGAAGGTTTGCATTCTTCAGTTATTCCAACCAAATCGAATCCTTATGCAACTGTGATGGTAAGACCATATTTTTTATTGTTGATGTCTTTAGAAACGTCAAGAAAATTCTCTTTTGGAATGGTGAAACTCGAAGCAGATCAAGCAAGGGTTTTTAACCCCATATTTACATACTGTTAGATATTATTTTATTCTTTTACTTGTTTCAGTCATTTGACTGCGGCCATGCTGGAGCACCACCTTAAAGAGTTTTAGTTGAAGAAATCGACCACAGGACTTATTCTTTGTAAGCCTAGTACTGCTTCTTTCAGCTTCTATTGCTGAACCACTAAGTTGTAGGGACATAAACACACCAGCATTGGTTGTCAAGCAATGGCAGGGGGACAAGCACACACACACACACACACACACACACACACACACACACAACAGGCTTCTTTCAGTTTCTGTCTACCAAATTCATTTATATGGCTTTAGTCAGCCCAAGGCTATAATAGAAGACACTTGCCCAAGGTGCAGTGGGACTGCACCTTGTGGTTGGGAAGCAAGCTTGTTACCACATAGCCACACCTAGCTTTTTCTGCTTTGAGTCTCATCATTCCAAAAAAGAATTATTCTTTCTTGGGTTTATGTAAATTTTGCATTCTGGTTGATAAAATCAATTTTTTTTGTTTTCATGTAAACATGAAATCTCAGATTTATAAAGAAAGGGAATATAAAATATTATTACGTCTCCAGATCTGCTACTACATTAAATTCTTTGGTTCACTAATTCTCACTAATATTGTCTTACTAGCTATAATTTCATAGGATTTGTTATGTGGTCAATAAGGGAAGCAGCAGGATTCTACAGGATGTCCGCAAGGTCTGGGTACATGGAGTAAATAAAATCATAACATAAACAATTAAATATAAGAAATAATAATTTCTTAAAGTATGTTTTAATCCCCATGTGGGTACATGGAGTACATAAAATCATAACATAAACGATTGAATATAAGAAATAATAATTTCTTAAAGTATGTGTTACTCCCCCATGTACCCAGACTTTGTGGACACCCTGTATACACAGCTCTATTTACTAAACTTAGCGTTTGTGTGTAAACTCAGAGTGCTCCGAGAAGTTCTCAGACAAATTGAAGCAAGATCTCTTCCATGCTCAAATAAATCTGCAGAAATGGTAAAATGTCAAACTAAAACATCAAAAAATTTTTTAAAACGTGAGACTGCTGATTATATGAAAAATAATTAAGCGGAAGAGATAGGGCAATGAAAATGACACAGTGACCCAGAAAGTGTTAACCGCTGATCAAATTTTACTCTGTATAAAACACCATCAGGGAATGTACCAGTCTTAATTTTCTATCCCTATTATCTCCAAAACCAAGAATGACATCATCATCATCATCATTGTCATCATCATTATCATATTATATGTCAACATTAAAAGGCATTTTTAAATGAATGTTAATATTGACATAGTCTCATTATCTTAACATCACACATTATTTATGTTCTTTAAGTATTTTTATCACCCTCAAAAATATCCTCTTTACAATTATGATCAAGTATTTACCTTTTTTATATATATATATATATATATATATATATATATATATGTACCAAGAAAAAAGGAGGCAGTCAGAATTTTGGATAAAAAAAAAAAACTTTTTTAATTAATTCAGGTGATGTTTTTTACTCTATGAAAAAATATCTATGATTTTTAATTTCAAAATTTTAATATTTATATTTTCTAAAATTTTAGCATTATTTTAATATAGCATTGGCAAATTGAAGCCAATACTTCAATTGTTGAATAAACGTTTTGGTAAATTTGGAGCACAGCACAACCCTTGACCTATTTTAATATGCTTGGTGTTACATTTTTATTCATCTCTTCATAACAAATATTCAATGGTTTTCTGAATCAATCATTATGTTCATGCTTCTTTGTTATAAATATTAGGTCAACTGGTATAGTTTTCTGAAATTCTTTTCTGGTTTCATGGGAGTTTTTTCATTGCGGTTCTGCAATCTATTGAAGCATTAGTACAGTATCTTTCAGCATACAGCAAAGCATTGTATATATCCATTTACCCTGAAGTATCTATTATATGCTATAAGTCTACTGCGCATTGTAAGGCAGCCTATGGTACGATTGTTAAAGTATTGTCGTTTGTGTTCTGACTTTTATGTTCTGCAGCTGAATTCTACTAAGACCAGTTTTGCTTTTTAATCTCATGGGTTGATAACAAAATTTCCATAAAGCTATACCAATCACTGGACTGAACATCACTACATGGTACCAAACATCCTGTTTTGTCCTTCCAGACTAAGGAGCCAATATTGTAACAGCTTAGGCTTCAAAAGCCCACAACTTTTCAACGCCTTGCCAAAAAGCCTCAGAGATATATGAGGAGTAGATGTGTATGCACTAGTGTGGCTAGAGTGTATGCCACCTGGGGTGGCCCTTCATTTTGCCGCCTCTGAGCCCACACAAAGAATATATATTACCTACAGCAGACCCAAAAGTGGTGCTGGCCCATAAGAGTGCCACACGGGGCGGACTGCCCTCAGTGTGGCCGCAGTCCAATGACCAGTGTTTTTTCTGAAAAGCTTGATTTTTTTTTTGATTTTTTTTTTATTTAAAAAATTTTTTTTTGCAAAGATTTATCTAAATTCATTTCCTTTTTCCAGTCACCAGATTCTTATACCAGCTCTCGGCTGGAACATCGAAGAATGAAATATGTAAGTGGCTTGCATGAACATATTTTTTTTGTCTGTTTTGGCACTCCTCTGCTGCAAGCTTAATTTTAGATATTATTACGTCTCTGTTACTGAGCTGTTTGCTTTGCCACTGTCAATCCTGCTTGAGCAAAATTATGTCCTAGAAATAGCAAGTCAAACACTTCAAAGCAACACAACACAACAGACAAACCATTTTTGTGTCTTACCTATTGTATGGTGTTGCATGGTGCATCCAGTCTACTTAGATATGCAGCTTGCATTGGTACGGCCAATAATTTAGCTTGTGTTGGAAGTGGATAAATAAGCTAGGACTGGTCAGTACCTCAGTCCTGATTTTTTTCAGATTTGTTAATGATATCATTGACTCTGCTTGATTAGATCTAAAAAGTAAATTGGTTTCACAGCTGTTTTAGTGCATGTACATATTTCATATTTATGTAAATCAAATGGAAGAGCCAGTGTGTGTAACAGGAATGTTCTGTTGCGTTGTTTGGCAATACAATAAAATATAACAATAAATCTCTAATGTGCTGGTCATGTATTTGTAGGAACTGCATGAGTTTGACACACAACACCTATGAAATGACACTGGTTGCATATTTGTTTTTGTTGACTCACAACTCAGCCCTCGTCAAGCTTTTTATCAAAAGCATTTAGCCATGACCAGCCCAAATTTATTTCTAGTACTCTGGACTACATTATCCAATATTACCTTTTTTTGTATATTTAGGTTTACAGGGTGAGTCAAAAGTAGTGCCCAGTTTCTAGGAAGTTGCGCCTTTGTTGTTTTGCAGGTTACTACTGACACTTTTGAAAGTTACTAAATCTGGATCATGCATCATGTTGTTAATACTCTTTGAGAAATGGTAACACGCCGGAGGAAATGCTTAGCGGTATTTCATCTGTCTTTACGTCCTGAGTTCAAATTCCTCCGAGGTTGACTTTGCCTCTCATACTTTCAGGCTCAATAAATTAAGTACCAGTTGTGCACTGGGTCGATCTGATCGACTGCCCCCTTCCCCCAAAAACAGTTTCAGGCCTTGTGCCTAGAGTAGAAAAGAATACTCTTTGATACCCCAATCTATAAAACAAGAGTTAAGAGCCAAAACTACAGGGTAATTCAAAAGTCGCCAAACATAAGAACAATTTTTTTTTTTTATAAGAAATAATTTTTTCCTCTGTATGGTGACTTTTGAATCACCCTGAATATCCCAATCGGGAATTCATACATATCAAGTCTAAAACAGGAATTGAGTGTTACTTTTGACTCACCCTGTATTAGGTGGTCTTTGTGTATTCAATATTTTGAGTTTATTGCATAATTATTGAGAAAGGTGTGTGTGTAGTCTGTTTGGGATGCAGCAAAAATGTTTTTTTCTTTTAGTTTAAATTGTTGAGGGATATGCCAAAGAAGTTAGGGATCTGTTCCTCTGTATATTTGTGTCAATATTTTCTTGCTGTGGGGCTATTGTTGTTACCAGGTGTCATTTGCCAGACAAACACAATTCCCATTTTTGTTCTCTCCGTGGCCGTTGCCAGTACCGCCTGACTGGCTCCGGTAGGATTTTCGAGTGAGATCGTTGCCAGTGCCCCTGGACTGGCTTGTGCGGGTGGCACATAAAAGACACCATTTCGAGCGTGGCCGTTTTCGTGCGGGTGACACGTAAAAGCACCCACTACACTCTCTGAGTGGTTGGCGTTAGGAAGGGCATCCAGCTGTAGAAACTCTGCCAAATTAGATTGGAGCCTGGTGTAGCCATCCGGTTTCACCAGTCCTCAGTCAAATCGTCCAACCCATGCTTGCATGGAAAGCGGACGTTAAACAATGATGATGATGATGATGATTTTTGGGGAAACTCAAGATTTTGTCTCTAGGCCAGGGATCAGCAAAATAGTCAAAACTGACCCCACTCGGGGCCTAATTGGCTATCCAAGTGGTTGATAAACACCTGAAATGGTTTGGGGTATTAAGGGTACTACTGAATTTTTGTCCTTTTTTTTTTATCAGTTTTATTAAATATTCACATAAAATTTCTTTAAATATTTCTTACTCCAAGGCTTTGTTCAACCTAAGGCTCTACTAGAAGACACTTACTCAAGTGTCATGTAGTGGAACTGAACCCAGAACCATGTGGTTGGGAAACAAGCTCCTTACCACACAGCCATACCTGTCTATTTAGAATTATATTCTTCAATGTGCCCTTGTTCCCTTTGTTTTTAATGATAATTTGACGGCTATTTGCAGCAAGTTGCCCAATCACACACACACACACACACACACACACACACACACACACACACACTCTCTCTCTCTCTCTCTCTCTCTCTCTCTCTCCTTCATTGGCTCCATAAAGAGTAGAGTGCTTCATTGAGAATGTACAGCGAATGAAGCATGTGTGAAATAGATAATACCTTATGATAGTGAGACATTGAGGCATGGCTGTTGAGTGTGGAAGACCTGTGGAAGCTGGAGATGGATGAGATGAGTGAGTGAAAGGTGTATTGATCTGAAGAGTGAAGGCACATGACCTAGTAGTTAGGGAGTTGCACTCATGATCATAAGATTGTGGTTTCAATTTCCAGGCTAGTCAGTGCATTATGTCCCTGAGCAAAATGCTTCATTTCACGTTGCTCCTGTCCACTCAGCTCTAAATGAGTAACCCTGCAATGGTTGGGAAGTTAACTCTGCAGTGGACTAGCATCCCATCCAGTGGGGAGTGTTGTGATCTCAGTCACTTATATGCCATAGAAACTAAGTTAAGCTCTAGTCTTATGTGTCCTGGGGCTCATGACAGACATAAGCCTATTCATATGAAGGGAGAAGGTCATTTTGTGCTTGTTGTTGTTGAGCTCTGGTTGAACAGACCCATGAGTAAACCATTCCAGCCATGACCATCCTATCTTTTTGGTTGCCAAAGATTATTATTTTGTTTGCTGTGGTCTTCTTTATTTAAGACTATAAGGTGTGATTTTAGGGAGATTTGACTGCTATTTCTAACACGTTCAGCAACTGCCACAGATTCCCTTCTTTTTTGTTGTTGTCAGTGTGTGTGGCAAAATATGTCTAAAGTAGTATTTCCCTAACAGACCAATGACAAGAAAGTGACCAGTCCAAATATACTTTCGTTGTTGTTGTTGTAGTGGTGGTGGCGGTGGTGGTTGTTGTTAACTTCTGCTTTAACAAGAAAAATGGCTTTATATCCACTCACAAGGTTTTGGTCAGTCCTGACCTATAGTAGGAGACACTTGCCTACCAACCCAAGGTTTCACACAGTGGGACTAAACCCCAAACCATGTGGTTGGGAAGCAACCCTCTTAACTAAACAGCCATGCCACTGTATGCTCTCCTATTTGAAAACAGTAGGATGTGATTTTGAGGGAGATTTGGTTGCTATTCCTTGAGTTGTTGAATGTGTAAAGTTTTCTTGTTTTTTTTTTGGACATCAGAAGCGTTATTGATTTTTAAATGTCTATTGCCCCAGGAGCATCACTAAAAGCTTTTCATTTTCTCATACTAATGGCAATTTAATAACATTTTTAAACAACTTGTCTAAACTCTTCAAACACCATATTCAAACCAAAGTCAATTTTTTTCTCTCTTTCCATAACTTTCTAGCTCCTGTCACTCTGCTCAATTGATTAACATATCTAGCAACTAATTCAGCTTATTTACGTAATGTGACTGCTCTTATCTATAACAATTGTCTCTGTTATCAGTAAAATGTTCTTCAAAGTGTCTCTTTCGCTTATCAACACACTTCCACTTCTCAATTAGATGAAATAATGTCCCAGTTACCTAGGGTTATTCAAAGATCAGTTTTTCTCTCATTTATTTCATCTTAGCATACAAACTATTTCTACTGACATCCATTTAGTACTGATAACCTTCTGCATCCAACATAAGTGCCGAGCTCTAATTGTGGAGGGAACCTGTGGAAGGGTTCGACCCAGAAAAACATGGGATGAAGTGGTGAGAAAGGATCTTCGGATGCTGGGTCTCACTGAGGAAATGACAAGGTATCGAGAGATGTGGTGATTTGCTGTACTTGAGAATATGCGTACAGCCAAGTAAAATCGTGTCAGTGGCACGTAAAAAGCACCATTCAAGCATGATCATTACCAGTGTCGCCTTACTGGCACGTGAACAAAACATTCGAGCGAGGTCATTGCCAGTGCCGCTGGACTGGCTCCTGTGCAGGTGACATGTAAAAAACACCATTTGAGCATGACTGTTGCCAGTACTGCCTGACTGACCCTCATGCCAGTGGCACATAAAAGCACCCACTACACTCTTGGAGTGGTTGGCGTTAAGAAGGGCATCCAGCTGTAGAAACTCTGCCAAATCATATTGGAGCCTGGTGCAGCCTCCTGGCTTGCCAATCCCCAGTCAAACCATCCAACCCATGCCAGCATGGAAAGCAGATGTTAAACGATGATGCTGATGATGATGTCTCATTGAGATAAGGACCACAACAATTAAATGAGTTATTTCAAGCCATCATCATCGTCATCATCATCATCATTATCATCATCATTATTATTGTCATCATCATCATCATTATTGAGGGAAAGAGGGCAGCACATGCATCACATCTATATGTACATGACACAGTGATCTCAGCAAAATAAACAATGCATCATGTTGCAGGCGGGACCCAATTTTCTTTGGGTCAAGTAACCCATCCCACTCAAAAGGTCCCTGAATAAGGGTTGTTTAAAGATGTTGAACAAAACACCCATGTTTCCAGACCCCAAAGAATTTCTCTCAACACATGGCTGTGATGCTCCCCTACTACTCCTGCTCATGATCAGAGATGCACATATCCTCAGCCACTAAGTGTCATGCTCAACTGGCTAAGGTCATGCAACAAGCAAATCTGTGGTATTGAGCAGAATATTTGCTCTAGTCTTTTATATCTTTACATGGTAACACTTCCAATCAGTTAAGATCAGAAGCCATGAGAACCACTGCCTGGTGCTGCATCAGGATATTTATTAATGTTGTTGTTGTTGCTGTTGCTGCTGCTGCTGCTAACAACAACAACAACAACAGCATTCTGTCAGTCTTTACATTCTGAGTTCAAATTCCACTGAGCCTAACTTTGCCTTTCATCCTTTCAGGGTTGATGAAATAAGTACCAGTTACGCACTGCGGTCGATCTAATCAACTAGCCCCTCCCCCAAATTTTCAGGCTTTGTGCCTATTGTAGAAAGGGTTATTGTTATTATTTTTATTATTAAGGTGGCGAGCTGGCAGAATCATGAGCATGACGGATGAAATGCTTAGCAGTATTTTGTCTGCCGCTACGTTCTGAGTTCAAATTCCACCGAGGTCGACTTTGCCTTTCATCCTTTCGGAGTCGATAAATTAAGTACCAGTGAAACACTGGGGTCGAAGTAATCAACTGGTCCCTTCCCCAAAAATTTCAGGCCTTGTGCCTATAGTAGAAAGGATTGTTGTTGTTGTTGTTATTATTATCATTATTATTCTAGGCTTGCATAATAATCATGGTTTTAAACAATTTTTTTTTCTTTTTGTTGTAGCCACAGACATTTTTTTTTTTTAAATGAAGACGTAATTGAAATTCAAATTGTGAAGAAGTAACTGAAATTACATATTGTCCTATCTTTTGCAGCCTTCTTCTCCTGACATTTTCACTGGTGCCAACCAGAACCAAACCAGTGCCATTCGGATATACATTCCTACTTATCTTTATCGAGGTCACGGTTCAGACACTCATTACGAGTATGAAGTCAAAGTAAGTTTCTACTTGTAATTACATTTTATTGTAGTTTTCAAAAAAATCTAAGTTTAACCCTTTTGACACCAAGCTGCCTGGAGCTGTTCTTAGTTTTTGCCCATTTTAACTCACTGTCCTCATTTGAGGATAGTTGTATTTGGTTTGTTTACTGCAATAAAGGTTAACTAGATGCTTCCATACATTTGTTATCCCTATTTATATAACTATCTTCAAAATTTCGACAGGGTTAACCTGGGTTAAAATGGGTTAATGCGATCTGAATTTTAAAAATCTTTCATCATCATTTCATATTCATCTATGTTCCAAACTCCAGCTAAATAATGACACAGTTATTTTACTAAATTTTTCATTATTTTCAAAATTAATTAAAACAAAATTAATTAAAGCAGGAATATGAAAACAAAAGGGTTAAGCAACTGATTGTATATGCTTGAATTGCTCAGGAAGTAAAGCTCTTTGTTTTTGCCTAATTACTTGAATTTAAATTTATTATTCCAAACACATTGTTTGTATTCTTTGTTACAGAAACACCATTTTATTTATCATTATGCTTCTATGCACCCTGACTCCATAATGGTATATCCTCTCACGGTAAATAATGCAGTATTGCATGTTCCAACACAACGTTAAGTTGGAGATCAAGAGTACCTTTTTTTTATTTCTAATTTTTTTTTTTTTACTTATTAAATTTTACTTGTTTCAGTAACTCACTGTGAACAAAAAGGTGCCTATACATGCACACAATGTATAGCTGAGTTGTGCAATAAGCATCCTACCTCTATACCTATTTTTACTTTATTTAATTTGTCTTTTATTTGTTCCAGTCATCAGACTGTGACCAGGAAAAGGCAACACCTTGAAGGGCTAGAAAAATAAAAGGGAATTAAAAGGAAAAATCTAACAGAATCTTTAGGAAGTTTTCTCCAAAGAATATAAAACAGAATTGTTAGGCAGGTGGAGTTCATTTGACACAACCTGTCAATATGTATTAATTTTTATGCTATATATATATATATATATATATATATATATATATATATATGTAAAATATATATAGCTTAACCCTTTAGCCCCAATATTCTACCAGTTTTATGTTGAAATCAGACAGCGCCAGTACACAAAGAAGATTGACTCAATGCAAAAAATGGGCCAATGGGAGAGGGTAAAGGAGCTGAATCTCTATTCCCTAGAGAGAAGATGAGAGAGATATGCGGTGATATATATTTGGAAGATCTTGGAGGGTTTACTTCCCAAATTTGGAATTGACAACTATATCAATCCTCGAACTGGATGGCACTGCATCATACCAAAGATCCTGTCTTCCCCATCTAAAACTAGGACACAATACTGCAATAGTCTGGGCTTCAAGAGCCTGCAATCGTTCAACATCCTGCCAGGCAACCTTAGAGATCTCCATAGTGTTGATGTGGAAGTTTTCAAGGAATGTCTGGACAGGTTTCTATTTGAGATACCAGATGAATCCACATTGCTGCAGGAGGCACAAAGAAGAGCAGCTCCATCCAACTCGCTAACTCACCAAAAACAATATCGGAAACAACACCGAGTAACTACAAGTAGTGCACCAGCATGACCTCAGCCCTGGACTAGAACCAGTAAAAGATAACAGCTATGTGTGTGTGTGTGTGTGTGTGTGTTTATGAATTTGTACTGAAAGATTCCTGATGTGAAACCATGGACTAAATGGAGCGAGAGCACACATGAGGACAGAAAGTGTCGCTGAAGAGGTCACAGATGTGTGACGAAAGATTTCAGGACAATGGGCATGAGTCAGAATAAGAACAGTAATAAACGAGTGAAGACCAAATATATAGTGCATGTGTTTATTTGGCAAAAAAAAACAAGAAAAAGAAATAACCATCCTGAAAGACAACAATATATATTTGCTTATTTCAATTATTTAACCATAAAAGCTGTGGCCTCCTCTGGTCCAAGATCTGTTTGACATAACAGGATGTGGTGGTTACATATTTTCCTGTTTGTTCTTGCTACAAGAAGCCATATGCAATCATGTCACTATGAAATATAGTGAGTCGGGGAAAAGCTTGGCAAAATTGAAGAGCCTCAAATGACATTATCGTTTCTGTATTTGCATACTCCTTCAATTCTTAATCCCTGCAATAAACTTGTTGTGTTCCATTACTTAAATGCATGCATAAATACATACATAAATATGCACAAGCACGCACACACATATACATACATACATACACACATACGTACATGTATGCATTCATACATATACACATACACATGTATGCATGTATACATACACACATATATACATACATACATACATGTGCACACATACATACACAACCACTAATTTGTTTCTCTTACTGTGTAAGATCATCATCATCATCATCGCCGTCGTTTAACGTCTGCTTTCCGTGCTGGCATGGGTTGGATGGTTTGACTGAGGACTGGCAAACCAAGAGGTTGCACCAGGCTCCACCGATCTACAGCTGGATGCCCTTCTTAATGCCAACAATTCCAAGAGTGTAGTGGGTGATTTTTACGTGCCACCGACATGAGGGCCAGTCAGGTGGTACTGGCATCGACCATGCTTGAATGGTGCTTTTTACGTGAGGCTGGCATGGGAGCTAGTCAAGCGGCACTAGCAATGACCACGCTCGAATGGTGCTTTTAAAGTGCCACCAGCCCGGGACCAGTCAGATGGCACTGGCATCAAAGGAATTTTTGTTTATTTATTTATTTAAAATCTTTTTTCTGAAACACAACAGCTGTTGTTTACAGCAGGGGCGGGGGACTTTTTAGTGTGGCTGGCAAAAATTTCCTAAGAAAAAGGTTCACTGGCAGATCACAAGTTCTAACTCTTATATCTGTGTAAATCTTGTATAGGGGAAATTCACAAAAAAAAAACAACAGATGAAGACAGGTGGTGTAGAAAGCAAACAGATATATTAGTATAATGCTCGGGAATTGAAAAAGTCTTTAACGTTTCGAGCCTATGTTCTTCCACAGAAAGAAACAAGGAGAGAAACTATGTATCTATGGATAATTTGATATATATTAATAAAGATAAGTTTAACACATTAAATTAATGTGTAACATCTTCATTAACGCCACCACTGAATTTAGGACGTTTATATTAATTATGAGGTATTCTATATTTTTCAGTTAGAGTGTAGTTAGGTCTCAAGGGTGTGGAAATGCGACCTATGTCGCAAAGAGGCATACGAGTATTGTATAAATTTTCTAATTGAGAAATCAACTATATTTTGTATATATGAGTATATATCAGCCTGCAGACATAATAAAATGGGCCTGCGGGCGCAATTGCACCCATGGGCAGGGGTTTCCTCACTCCTAGTTTACAGCATTTCATTGTACTAGTCATAGTTGCTGTTTAATTCCAGGTCAACCGAAATCACTTCCCATCTCTTTCTTAGATACAATGAAACCAGGAGCACATTATTTGACATGATCTTCTTTTCTAGGGTATAGTTAAGGCAGATGTGGCTGCTGTTTCTAGTAGGTCTGGCCGTTTGATCTTATATATATTCTGACACAGATAGAAACTCTTTTATAACTGTTCTCTTTCTTTCTCTCTCAACTCTAAAATGTTTGCTCCATTTACCAACAGTCCAATGTACACTAATGCTTCTATTCTTTGGCTAATCAAATATAACAAAATACCAGCACTAATCTGTGTGACTAAGCAAATGTCTTCAACTTCATGCAAGCATAACTGAATATAAATTATGTTGAAGATGGTGGCAGCAACAGAGAGAGAGAGAGGGGGGAGGGGAAAGCCTCTATATAGTAACTCAATCTACTAGAAATAGAAGTCGAATCTCTCATAAATCATACTTTATTTTCTTAAGAAGAGAACACATATAATGTTGACCATGATAGACTTTGCTGTAAAGGAAGGAGGGATGCTCATAGCTGCAAGGTATATTTGATCATAGATCAACTTGATCACAGGTAGTGGTGGTGGTAGTATAGGGCCATGCGCTGTAACAGTGCATCACTGCATTAGTCATTTGTTGGTGATTCCCTTCTACTCCTGGCAGATGACATCTTTGGACCTTTCAGGCGACCACTTAAAAAATGGAAGGCTGCATTCGATATCACACCCTAGCCTTTAAAAGGTAGAAGGCTACATTGGATATCACACCCTACCCTTTTAAAAAGTAGAATATGCATTGGATAATGTATTTTTTGGGGGAAAAAAAGACATGATGGCCACTACTTGACAGCTTTGGAGCATAGATCTGCTTGTTCAAAAAAGACATAAAAGGACACACACAGCCATGCCTGCACACGGCCAGCAATTTTGAGGTGAGAGAGAAGCCAATGACATCAACCCCAATGCTTAAAAAGTACTTATTTTATCAACCCCTAAAGAATGAAAGCTGACCTTGGCTGTATTTGAACTCAGAACATAAATAGCCAGAGGACTAATGATTCTACTTGCTTACCATCCTGACTAGCTTTCAAATTCATAACCTTAATTTAACATTTTCTTCCCTTCTATAAATTTGTAGTCTTGTGCCAAATTTAGAAATCCTTCTGAAATATTTTTGAGATGAAATAACTGACTTGATGTCCTGCTATGATAATTCAGACAGAAAATGATTAAAGCTGTAATATGAACCATAATTTTTACATTCGGCGTTAATGAAACAAATTTGAGACCACAATATAGAGCTAAAGCAAATTTTCACAAAAGCCACTTGTTTTCAGTTTTCGAAGCTGTCATCTGAACTACAAAAGAAGAGGTTGAAGTTGAATAGTTGAAAACAGAGCTGACATAGAGGTCCCTGAGCAACTCTGTGATGTCTTTATTACATCAGGTCTCAAGGTGACTTTAATGTTGGCAGGAAAATAGCAAGATATGTGGGTAGTTGTGACAAGTCAATGCAACTGATAAATCAGCTTAGAATGTTGCTAAGAAACTAACTTTTGGTATATTTACACCTGTGTGTTGTAACTATTTTGAATTGTAATAAGTCTTGTTATCTTGAGTACAGGTCTTTAGCTGTTTTAGTATAACTAGTACACTAGTAATAGAAATGTGACGGGATAGGTTGCAAAGATAAGGATAACCAGCTGAGATTAATGCTATTGATGTGTTTGAAATCTTACTAATTACCAAGTGGAAGTACACTTCGAACAGGCTGTTAGTACCTGGTCAACCTTGGTTGAGCAGATCTTTAGCCAAATGCATTACACCCTTGACAATCCCATCTTTTGTTTATTTATATATTGTTTATTTATGAACTGCGTACTTCCTTTTTTACTTCTTAAAATGGTAGGGTGTGATTTTGAGGAAGATTCGGCTTTCAATTCCTGCTGGTCTGTTTACTTGCAAATTCTGATGTGGGAGGTCGTTGGTGGTTGGGATAATAGGAAGAGAACCAGTTTCTGTTGACAAGCATTTCAAAGATGTTGAACAAACTGAAACAGAGATCTGTTATAGTATGAATAGAAAAAGACAGGGAATACATATCATGTACGTGTCTGTGTGTGTGTGTGTGTGTGTGTGTGTGTGTGTGTGTGTGTGTGTGTGTGTGTGTACAGGGTGTCCCAGAAAAATTTACCCATTGATATTTCTTAATTATTCAAAGTGAACTTCAGGTAAGAGAATGAAATTCGGCACACACATTCTAATGTAAACTGTCAATCCATTACAGTAACTACCTTTGAAAATGACCACCTTTCACCTTGATCACATCCTGCAAACAAGTGGTCACTGAGTTGCATGTGCGCCTTACCACCTTTTCATCCAACTTGACCCATGAAGACAGAAGAGCTTTCTTCAGATCTGATACGTTTGAATAGGAGTGAGCAGAAACATTACTCTCTAAGAGAGACCAAATAGCAAAGACCATGGGATTGATGTCTGGACTTGAGGGAGGCCATATTGTCTTGTCTTCAAAACCACTGAATGCTCTTTGCACCACCTCTGTGTCAAATTAGATGTATGGGCCAGAGACCCATCTTGAATGAAGATGTAACAGTGACCAAAGGTTTCTGTGACCCAGGGTAACTCTTTCTCATCCATCTCTTCTCTTAAACTTTCTCATAAACTTCACTGTTGACTTTGACACCAACATCGAAGGAGACTTAGAAGTCGATTGAAACAGCTGTAATGAATTGATACCTGTACATCTTTGTTACTCATTTATATTTCATTCACCTAACTTGACATCTGCTCTTCGGAAATACTACAGAAGGTACCTTTATAAAAAGTACATGTCTGAATTAACAAGAGCAGATATCTTCACTTAGCTGGGTTGCATTGTCTGCACACACGACAGGAATATCAGATACAAGCACCCAGCAATGAGTCTTGATATTCAATATTCAATTAATTTTGTTTGAGTATGCAGATTATACTGACCTAGCATGGTGCCTCAGTTTAAGTACCTAATTCAACAGAATCTTAATTATATTTTATATGTGTGTGTGTGTGCATGTGCGTGTGCATGTGTATATATAATCTAAACACATCCCAGTATACTCTGTAAAGTGGTTTGGTATTAGCAAGGGCATCCAGCCATAGAAACCAAGCCAAAACAGACTATGGAGCCTGATGATGATGTGATGATTTTATAAAAATATATATATATATATATATATATATATATATATATAGGTGAGAAAGTTGGTATGTGAAAGCACGTGGTTGGATGTATAAAAGATAATAAGAGTGAAAAAACTACAGAAGACTTGTGTTACATGGTTAAAGTATATATTTAAATTATGTCAGAAAAATGTTAGAAAAATGTTATAAAATCTTTTTGGTATATAAACATTGTATTTTGAGAAATAACTGGTTTCGTGTTGTCTTTTCAAATTTCTCTACTTCATTGTAACATGTTCGCTCCAGTCTAGCACAGAATTTTGTCAGTGAACAGGTCACGGTCTCAAAGCAACGAAAATATTTTGACAAATTAAATTTAAATGTTGAAGTGAATCTAACGGATTTTGTGTGTTATTTTAAATGGCTTATAAACACCTTCCACGCTGCAATTGTTTTCGTTCCAGCACACGATCTCAGATCAGGTCACTTGCTATGCAAGTACATCTCCCTATATATATATATATATATATATATATATATATATAGATATAATGCTCCAGCATGACCACACCCTTAGGGTTGAAACATAAAAGAATAAAATAATATATACAGGGTAGCTTACAGTTATCATGTAGGCACTTTAAATTTCTATCTTACAAATTGAAAATGGAGCTTGACAAAATTAACTAAATTAGCATAGAATAATGGTTTCATGTTTTTTCAATAATTAGGATCGAAACTGTTAATATATGAATGCGAAAGAGATAGTTGAATAACTGTAAACCTACTTTTGGGCCACCCTGTACATATATGGATTGTAAATGAGTGTCATCATCATATAGGTGATGTTACCCATTCCCAATCTTTTATGAAAAGCATGTCTAGCTATGAGGAATATTGCCATAGTTGGAACCAGGTGAGGGTTGGTGACAGGAACGGCAGCCAGCCACAGACAATCTACCTCAACAAATTCCATCTGACCTATGCAAGCATGAAAGAATGCTACACGCTGTGGAAGTAATATACAAGGATTGCTTTATATAAAAAGACATTTTGCTTCTTCTTTTTTAATTACAGATATGTGTGAAAGATGAGGCATGGTCAGTATTTAGGCGTTATAGCCGCTTTCGACAGCTACATACTGATATGAAGATTCAGTATGCTGAGGTAAGACTTAACATAATTATATTATCAATGAGTCACCAGTATCAATAAGAAGAGATTATATATATCTGCAGCAAAGACCTTGAACCGCAGTTGCATATAATTAATCTATTTTTATTATATTCACAATATAAAGCTGTGAATTGACACAATCATTAAAGATTTGAAACAATTACCTTGTAGCATTTCTTCCAGTTTTTTACACTCTGAGATTAATTGCCATTGAGGTTGACTTTGTCATTCTTCTGGGGTTTAAGCCCAGAATCACGTGACAGGAAAGTGAGGTGTTAAACCACAAAGCCATGCCTGCACCTGTATATAAAGGATTACGTTATCTAATATATCCTTCCTTCTTGTTTTTTTAAAGATCAATGAGTGTGACTCGAGAGATATTCAGCTGCTACTTATAGCAAATCAAGAGCTCTCATAGGCACCTCCATTCTCATTGGATATTGTCTTCTTTTTATATATCTTTTTGTGTCACAATTTGTGAAAAATAGTGAAATTGGTTACATGTAAGTGCAGAAACCTAGTGCTCCAGCATGGTCAGAGTCCAATGAGTGAAACCAGTAAAATAGGAATAAAAGAAAATAATCTTCAATGGGAATCATATGTAAGTTCTCATTGTCATCTAACCATGAACTATTTCGTAATAGTTTCAAAGACTAGAACAAAGAAAAACTGAGAATAGCACGGTAAATGCTCGTATTTTCATTAGATACAGCCATTAATTTAAAGAAAATAGTCAATTTTCATATATTTTCTTGTCGCATACATAATGTAGGACCTCTTGTGCATGTTAAGTAGGCATGCAAAATTGAAAATAGTCTTTTTTATTTTCAGACATTTTAACACAAATAATAGTAAAAACCGTGTGAATAATAAGATCCTTATTTGGCAATTCATATTCACATTAACAAAGGAGTCTCTCAAGCAGAAATACAGAAAAGAAGTCTCGTTAAGAGTTCAACACAAATAAACTCATGCATAAAAGATTAGATTAATTTTGACGATTATTTTCTTTCTATTGTCAAATGCAGGATTTCTTTATTAAATTGATGAGAAAACCTGAACTACTTGCTCATGCAAAGGTCTCTGAAATAAACTGGTTTAGTTGCTATGGTCTTAAGTTCAGCTGTAAGGCAGTGGGTTTGATTCCTGGGTGAGACAATGCATTGTGCCCTTAAGCAAGGTACTTCATTTTAGGTTGCTCCAGTTCACTTGGCTGAAAATGAATATTAGCTGCAACAGTTTGGTTGAACTTTGCAATGAGTTGGTGTCCAATCCACAAGTGACCTTCCAAGAGAAAGTGTTGCGGCTAGCCAATGCTTTATATCAGTGGTTCCAAAAGGGAGTGATACTGTTCCCCTGGGGGCAGTGTAAAGATCCAGGGTGTGAGTGGGAGCATTGAAGAAAAGTGGGACAACGATGGGGTGGCCAAAATAATGGGTTAATTAGGTTTAAGTTTTATTTGTGAAATGCAGTTGTTTTGAATTTGCTGCAGAAAATGGCCTCTGTTTGTGGTGGAGAGTTAGGGGTGGGGGTGCTAGGAATGTGGCCTGGGTGCCAAGGGGGTGGCTGTCTGAAAAAGTTTGAGAACCACTGGCTACCATGACAGCCCATGTACTCATAGAAACACACACGCATAAATACATACACACACACACACACACACACACACACACACACACACACACACACACATATAGAGAGAGAGAGAGATGGCCAATGCCAGTGCTGCCTGACTGGCTCCCTTACCGGTGGCACATAAAAAGCACACCCTGGGAAATTCACTCAATGCTTAACTCTTCTTCAGCTTAGGACACTCAAACATTCACTTGGAGATTATCATCTTGTATCCTACTCTTGTATCCAGCCAAACAAAGGGCTCTCTTTCTCTCTCTCTCTCTCTCTCTCTCTCTCTCTCTCTCTCTCAATTACTAATACTATAAAAAGAGACAAATCTCCTCACAAAATTTAAATCTGGAGATTCTATTAAAGTAGATAAAAATATGTGATTTGTAAAAACATATGACATGTTAATAAATATTTGTCTATGTACAACCATCCAGATCTCTGAATACCTTATTTTTTTTCTAATATATATCTGTACATCACCTCCAAACCTTCTAATATATATATATATATGTGTGTGTGTGTACGTGTATATACATATATATAAATATATATGTATGTGTGTGTGTATATATATATATATATATATATATATATATATATATATATTTATTTATATATGGTTCAAAATTGTACAAAACACAGAAGACAGACAGGCGAGGGAAGAACAAACAAAGTGTATTAGTTTGATGCTTAGAAAAAATGGAAGCATCTTTGACATTTTGAGCCTCTGTTTGTGTGTGTATTTCTCCACACACACACACACACACACACACACACACACACACACACACACACACACACACGTCAGTCTGTCTCTATCTACTTAACTTATCTATACCTTTCTCTTTTTGAATACTTAGCCTAGATTATGAAAGCACATTTTAGTACTTCTCATTTCTGACCCTATCAGTTACTACCATATCACTCTCACCTTGATGGCCAAAGTATAAAAAAAATGATAGTTTGAATGATTTTTTGTTTTTCTTCATGTTTTTACATGCTAGTATGGATGATACAGATCATCTCTACTGTACATCACGTATTATTGTCAAACCTGCAAGGGAACCTGCTAAACCTGCTAGAAATAACAGCCAAATTTCCCTCACATCATACATAGGATCTTAAAACGAAATACGTGTTGGACATTGTGGTCTTTGATGCACTGTTTGAACAAAGATGGGATAGTCGTGTCTGGAGTGTCTTTGATCATAAAGTTACTTGATCTGTGCCAATCTGGTGCTAAATGACTAGTTTATTATTATTATTTATCTTGTCTGCAAGACTCAACATTCTGAGATCTGACCTTACTACTTCACTCCCCGCCTCCCATCCCATCGTCTTTGGTTGTCTTCTACTATGTGCGTCTTCTGTCAGCACAGAGCAAGTTTCCGTTTAAGAGTTCATTGTCCATTTTCATCTCTTGTACACATGTTCATACCAGTGCAGTTGTTTCTTCTGCATGTGTAATACTCAGTTAAAATCTCTTGATAAAAGTTGCACGTTTAATGGTTGATGTTTAAAGTGAAAAATGTAGACAAACAGAGTATTACAGGGGGTTGCAGTTCTAGAACAATAAACGGGAAATATGTTTAGTGGGAAGTTTGAGGGGAGGGGGTAAGGAACTGTCAAAGAAACAAAGGGAGAGGAGGCCAGGCCAAGTGTACTGGAGTTTTAAACAATGGCAGATCAGAGGAACAGTAGCCAGTGTAGTTGCAGTAGATGACACAGCGAGAGAGAAGGAGAATGCTGTGTATTAATGGATGGAGATAGAGAGAGAGAGAGAGAGAGAGAGAGGGCTGTACTTCAATGGAAAGAGAGAGAATGCTGTATATCAGTAGACTAGTAATTACAGTGTTTAGCGAAAGTTTGCATACGTGGTTTTGAATGTATATATTAGCAGCTGTGGACTGTACTCTGATATGTGGACTGTACTCTGCTGTGATATGCATATGTGCCTTGCAGCCAGAGCTGAAGTACTTTCCAGCTCTGGAAAGACAGCGAAACATTTGGATGCTGTGTTGGCTATGTTAGAAGTATGCAGTCAGGATGAAAAATCATTGATGATGATCAGAGGGCTGAGCATTTGCCATGCATTTGAAGATCTTTAGCGGCACATTGTTTATGAGGGAGAAGAGAGTGTAGTTTTTATAAATGTATTTAATTTCCTTTTCTCTGTGTAACTACTGTGCTTGTCACAGTTGAACGAGTTTTTGTTTCAACACCACCTTCTCATATCTCACTGACTCACTTTCAGCATCAATAGGTACTTTTTATTTTCAACACTGAATTACCTTAACTAAAAATCTCATTACATATTAATGCATATATCACTCTGGATATTTTTTCAATGAATTGACAGCTGAAGCACAGTCTAACACTTACACAGCTTAAGGTTTTATTGATCCTCATAGTTTATATATATATTCTCCATTACCTAAAGAGGTGCACACACACACACAGATATCTATGTATGTGTATGCGTGTACACGTGTGCATATGTAGAATAATAAACTATTGTTCTTCTCTATATAATTTACCAGGTTATCTTGCTTTTCCCTCTCCTCCTCTCCCCCTCCCCCCTCTCTTTTCTGTATGTATCATCTGTAATTTACACAAATAGATTTTTTTTTGTTTTTTTTTCCATTTGACTTAATTAAACATGCATACATACTTTTTGATCAGATCACTCATTCATATTTGATCATTGTTTCACTCTGATTATAGATTTTCGGCTAATAATAATTCAATAGTAAGGTTTCCATTAACACTTTGATTGTTTACCTCTATTTATAGATCAACTTATAAAGATGAACACTGAAAGCATGAAAGCATTTCAATAATATCAAAATAGGATTCAGCGCAAAGTGGTAGAAATAGTCGAGTGCTGAATCTTAATAGCATGCAGTATTTAGTTCTGTTTATTTTCTTTCTGTATTCTGTGTTCTCTCTATCAATTTATTGACACAGCTGCTTTTGTAGAGACAGCTTTCTTTTTATGTTCATTAAGCTGTAGTACAGTGATATTAGAATCAAAACCTGAATGAAGTGGGGTAAGGTATTCAATCTCTAGTATTGTTTTCTATAAACATGATAAAATCTTTATGCTGTTCTTTCTTGTTTGTTTCTCATTATTTATATGTAAAATAAAATCAGTCTGTTGTCTTGTTTGATATAGTTTCAAGTCCTACTGGCATCTACCTGGTAGGATTGGTGATGCTTATGATCTTATTAGCACCTACCTGGTAGGACTGGTGCTGGTTATGATCTTACTGGCACCTACCTGGTAGGACTTGTGATCATTATGATGTCATCAATATCGTGAAGGAGGTGTAGGGATGTACTGGAAAATCCTTTAGGGGTCTAGACTCATAAAAAAAAAACATTACAGACTTCTCAGTATGTAAATGAGGAAGGGGATTCTCCAAGCAACACTTTTATAGGGGTGCCGCTTTGAGGTCTGCTGTATAACCCTGTTATAGGTTTAAGGGTTGCTTTTCGGGTGTGCTGCATAAACCTGTGTAGACTCGGTAGGGATGCAAACTCAGTGGTTGCCAATGGTAGGGATGCAAACTCAGTGGTTGCACATGCTATCTACATCACTAAAACTTTTACTTTAGAACATCCTGGATATGACGGTCACCCCTTGTTTCCTTACTTAAACAAGTCCACCTTCCTGTTACAGTGGGTTGAATGGTTGTACAAATTCACAGATCATTCTGTAAAAATATTACTCAATTGTTTGTGAAATATTAAAAATTTGCTTTATTCATTTATTAAATACCTCTGAACCTTGTAGTAATTGTGTAAAAAAAAAATATGGTATTAAGGAACGCAATTTCTTCAGCAACAACAAACAATTCAAATCTTTTTAATGATGAAATAAATTTTTATGTTTTATGTATTTCATTTTTTTTTTTCTAGGTGGGATCACTGATATTTCCTCCTAAAAAATTGTTTAGTCGCTCAGAAAAAGTTGTTTCTGAAAGACGGTATCAGTTGGAAGTAAGTGAATTATTTATTCTTCTTTTAAAACAAGGCCACAAGCTGGCAGAAACGTTACTGTGTCAGACGAAATGCTAAACAGCATTTCTTTAGGCTTTTTACATTCTGAGTTCAAATGCCACCAAGGTTGACTTACTTAGCCTTTCATCTTTTCAGGGTTGATAAAAGAAGTACCTGCTGTGCACTGGGGGGCCAGGTTAATGTAATCAACTTCCTCTTTCCCTCAAAATTACTGTCCTTTTGCCAAAATTTGAAATCATTATTCCTTTGAAACACAATTCTGATATTGTAAACAAAATACTACATCTCTCTCTCTCTCTCTCTCTCTCTTTCTCTCTCTCTCTCATCATCATCACTGTTGCCACTTCCATCATTGTTGTTGTTTAGCATCCATTTTCCATGCTGGCACAGTCTATGCAGGTTTATGCAGGTTTATGCAGGTTTATGCAGCACACCTGAAACCATGTGGTTGCAAGGTGAGTGTCTCAATCACACAGCCACACCTGTGCCTATTGATCATTACCTTTCAATCTATGCCTGTGTTTCAGTAAATTTATGTCCATCATGGATGTCATTTGCTTTCCATTTCCAACATGTGTTGTGGCCATGACAGGTGGTTGGACTTTTAAGAGATGCACATATTGCATCATCTCTTCTTTTGTTTTTCTTTTCTCCTTATTTACTTTCTCTCTTTATCTCCCTCACACACACACACATTCATTCTCGCACCCATACACACATATTCACTCACACACATACACACTAACACATACACATACTAACACACATGCATATATTCACTCACACACACATATTCACGCCCACACATACACACGTATTCTCTCCTATACACACACACACATATTCACTCCCACACACATACTAACACACACACACACATTCACTCCCACACACATACTAACACACACACACATACTAACACACACATATTCACTCCTACACACATACTAACACACACATTCACTCCTGCACACATACTAATACACACACACATTCCCTCCCACATGTGCACATATTCACATACACGCACACACACACACACACACACAGAAATATGTTACGAAACATCTCATTAGCATGTTGTGCAAAATGCTCAGCAGCATTTCATGTCTTTACATTCTGAGTTCAAATTCTGTCGAGGTCAGCTTTGCCTTTTATCCTTTCGGGGTCAATAAAATAAGTACTGATTGAGCACTGGGGTCCAATGTAATCGACTTACCCTCTCTCCTGAAATTGCTGGCCTTGTGCCAAAATTTGAAACCAACATTTAAATGCTTTCAATAAACACATTCAGATTTGAAATATTTTCTTTCTCCTTTGTCGTTTCAGTTTTATTTACGGAGCCTTCTGGAAATTCTTATGAAGATCCCGTCATGTCCCATTAATCCGTCCAACAATGAATTCCTTTCCAAGCAGACTCTCTGTGACTTTGACCCCTTTTATAAAAAGGGACTTTTCGAAGCTACAAAGCACGGAACTACTTGAAAATATGTATGATAATATCTATAACTATATATAAATTTATAAATACATATATGTATGCATATATATATATATATATATATATACACACACATATATATGTATGTATACATATGTGTAAAAAAATGTATATATATATATATACGTTTATATGTATATATACATATATGTGTATTGTTAGAGCGGAGCTTCCATTGACTGTGGTCTTTAGATTCAATGGTGTATCTTTTGGATTCTTGGGAAATAAGATTTTGTAAATATGTATTGAAGAAGAAAGAAAAAAGAAGGTTATATTTTAAATACTATTTATTTTGTGCCAAAACTTTATTTTTCTGACTTTCTGCTGAGGCCTTTCATACGCACACCTGTGTTACTTCTTATCCAGACCCTTTTTTTTTTAATGATTCATGCTCTTCCAAAAAAAAAAAAAGCCGTTTGCCTTCTCTTAAACACTAGCTGATACGATCACTGTCACAGAGCAAAAAAAACGAAAAACACAAATAAAATAACATCAAACAAGATCCTTTGAGGTAATTATGGACTCTCAGGTGACTTTCATCAACTGATCAGCTCTGTGTTGTTCTCATCCCTAATTCAGAAAAATGCATGCAAAAACAAACCAACACAAAACAAAAACAAGTCTTTATTCTTGTCTATTAAAGTCTAAAACTTTTTTTTTTTTTATATCAGTCATATTTAATTGGTAACAAGACCTTACCAATTTGTTCTTGATTTTATTTATTGAATGATTTTATTCTTTGCAGTTTTGATCTGTTGCCCTTAAGAGGGACCTATGAATTAAAAGTCCCAGACAAACTGTTTAAATCTTGTAATACATACCAAAATTGAAAGTGTTTTTATGTATAACTGTAGTAGTTTGCTATTTGTTGTTGTTGCTGCTCTTCTTCTTGTTTAGTCACATGTCTGTTTCGATTGAACTGACCTATGTTCAAAGGTTTTCCATCTATGGCCATCCAGTCTTGGTATTCAGGCAGTAAATCTAGGATTACATTATCCAATGTGTCCCTCTTTTTCTTTTAAGATGGTAGAATGTGATTTGAGGGAGGTTTGGCTTCTATTTCTTACAGGTTAGGACCACACAGAGGCTTCCCTGTACTATATGTTGTACAATTAGGTTTTATATATCACTGAAGAAAACACCTGTATGGTCACCTGTCTTGCTAGAAATCACACATCGGTTTAATGACCACTTACCTATGCTAGCATGTGTTGGATGGAATGTTGTTGAGGATGCTCTTCCTGTTGCCAACTTTGTTTCCTAGTAAGGTGATGTTTCCCCTTGACCAGACATGTTTCCATGGAAGATTGCAAATGAAGGAGAGACATTCATTTACAACTATCATGCAATGTGAAGCCAAGGAAACAGTAACACACACACAAACACAAACACTCACATATAATATATATGATTGACTTTTCTTCAGTTTCCGTCTACCAGATCCATTCACAAGTCTTTGGTTAGCTCAGGGCTATAGCAGAAAACGTTAGCCCAAGGCGCCACACAGTGGGGGTGAACCAGGAACCTTGTGGCTGAAAAGCAAACTTGTTAACCGCACAGCCACACCTGTGCCTAAATAGAAAACGAAGGGCTCATTAGATAGAAATGTAATTCTAGATAGTCTGCCTGAATAAAAGATAGTTATGGCTGGCCTGAATAAAAGATAGTTATGGCTGGAATAACTTTGATCAATGAGCAGTCCTTTGACTCCTTTCGTCAGGAGTGACTGAGGGGATTAACTAACACAACCATAATTTCATACACAATATGGCCAAGGAAAAGCATAATCTCTTCATTGTAGTAAGTCTCTGTGTCTTTGTTCAATTAGAAATATATTGTAAAGGAATAAAATTCCTTCTTCAGATATTCTTAGATGGAGTCGCTGCTATAATTGGTTTTTCCAATGGCTTTTCTTCATATTGTAAAGGTCTATAATGGACAGCTGTATGGATGAAAGTGGGGAGGAAATAAAGAAATAAAGAAAAGTATTGAAATATTAATAAAAAGAATTGGGGAGAGAAAGTGAGGTGGGGGGGGAAGACATCGTGGGAGATCAACAGAATAACCGCTTCTCACTCATTCACAAGCACACACATACTAGTATACGGAACTGTATACTTTCACCAACAGATTACTCTCCACACACAAACACATACAGATCTATATATATATCGAGAGAGACTTATATACAATGTCAGTAGATTACACACACATACAAACCTACATATATGTGTGTGTGTGAATGTATATGTATAGTTCAGGATTGTACAAGAAACAGAAGATAGAAACCATTGAGGAAAGAACACACAAAGTGTATTAGTTTGATGCTCAGGAAAAATGGAAGTCTTTGACATTTTGAGTCTCCACTCTTCTACAGAAATGAATGAGGAAATGAAACATGGAGAGGAAAAAAATGGATTAACGGTTTCATTCATGTGTGATCTGTTTGTCTGTCTGTTTCTTCTGTTTTTAATAATTTAAATTCTTTCTCTGAAGAAGGAGCTGGTTTCTAATCATCATCGATTAATGTCCGCTTTCCATGCTAGCATGGGTTGGACGATTTGAGTGAGAGGACTGGTGAACCAGATGGATACACCAGGCTCCAATCTGATTTGGCAGAGTTTCTACAGCTGGATACCTTTCCTAACGCCAACCACTCCGAAAGTGTAGTGGGTGCTTTATGTGCCACCAGCATGAAGGCCAGTCTTATGTATGGCTCCTATATGCGAAGTTGGGCCTCCCATAAGCTTTAGTTTTTCCTGAATACACACTACTAAATTTGGGGTGTGTCTAATACATCTGTGCAGCTTTTATACCGTCAAATACAGTAAGTGCAACTTAAAACCTTTAGCATTCAGACTATGTCAAACGTAATGCTTATTTATTCACATTGATTTGAATTATTCATACATTATCTTGTAACTCCAAGATTTCAATGGTGTGTTTGCATATTTCTAGAATGACATTGTAGGGTAGGTATGAGAGGTTAGATCATCTGGTCAGTCTGAACATAAAACAGATGGAATATTTGGGCCGGATCTGGCCAGTTTAAATGCTAATGGGTTAAGATAGAAAATAAATAAATAAAACTAACAAAGAGTTCATTGACAAAATTAGAACCGTGTATCTGTTGCTTGCTAGGTGATCGTTCTACAGATTACATTACAGAACACCTGCTATTTTATCTTCTTAAATTTGCAAAACAAACAGAGGGTTTCAATTTTAGTAATTCTCTTTTCTTGTACTTTTATATATCATTAGAGTTATGGGATTTTTTTTTTAGTATTCTGTGCCGTACAACATGTTGATCCCCACCACCACCGCCCAAGTCATGTTCTCTGGTTTCTTTAAGTAGTTTCATATTGCATGTTAGACATAAAGAAGTTGTTAACCTTTGACTTGACCCTCCTCTATTTCTTGGAAGAAAGAGACTCTGCACGTAGCACTCCTCATGCCCCTCCCCCAACAGTGCAACATAAACTGGTTCTCAAAAAGTGAGAGGAATCAATTCTGATCAGTACTTTACTGGTCCTTTCTACGGAAAATTATCATTGTTTTAACATCCACTTGTCCATGCTAGCAAGGGTCAGATGGAATTTACTGAGGCAGAGTTTCTATGACTGAATGCCCTTCAAACCAGATGCTGTTCCAGGCAGATGACCTTCCAGCTAGATGCCCTTCAAGCCAGATGCTCTTCCAGCCAGATATCCTTCAAACCAGATGTCCTTCCAGCTAGATGCCCTTTAAGTGAGCCATCGGCTGCACCAGGCTCCAATCTGATCTGGCAAGTTTCTACAGCTGGATGCCCTTCCTAACCACTCTGAGAGTATAGTAGGTCTTTTTATGTGCCCCCAGCATGGGAGTCAGTCAGGCGGCACTGGCATCGGTCACAACTACAATTTCCATTTTGATTTTGATTTTACTTGACTCAGTAGGTTTTCTCAAGCACAGTGTATCGCTCAATGCATCAAGGGGGCTTTTAAATAGGCTGGTTATGTGACACTGGTATAGGCTACAGCTGTGATATCACTTTACTTGCCGGGTCGTTTCAAATTAATCATGTATTACCTCTTAGCTTTGCGACTTTGACGATGTGGTTGTTTATGTTTAGAGTGACATTGTAGGGTAGGTGTGAGAGGCCAGTTTGAACATAACAGATTTGGGCTGGATATGGCCTGTTTGAATGCTAAAGGGTTAAAGGGAATGGAGCTGCAAAAAAAAAAAAAGAATGGTTAAGAAACGCCAATTTAGCAGAAAAGAAGCTAAGAGTAAGTTTGTATTATGAGGAAAAGTGATGGTAAATGTTCTGAATTGTAAGGCTGTGTGGCAGTTTTATGAATCAGAATATAATTGGTAAGAAAAATGTCTGAAAACTCACTATACCCTTTGGTGACAGTAAAAAGAAAAAGGCAAAAAAAATAGCTTTTGTATTCCTGGTCTAATGTGAATTGCTGGAATCTGATCAGCAATAGAAAATTAGGTTATAATCTTGATTCACACATGTCAGTTACCTCTGCTTATAGTACATGCTGCTACTCACTCATACTTTCTCTTTTAATTAAACAAACTGGATTTAGCACACTTCTTTCTTTTTTCCATAGTTTTTTGGATTTTTTTTTTTTTTAGTATTTTCTTATTTTCAACTGCAAGTTTTTTTCTTATTGACAGAAGGTTGAGTAAATAAACTATTTACACTTGTGAGACAGGTGTAACAGTTGACCAAGGCACCACACAATGCCGCTGAACCTGATTACCCTGTGAGTATTCACTAATAACTGTTACAGAACCCTGCTATTCATTATGTCGGGCTTAGTGGTTAGGGGTATTCGGCTCATAATCATGAAGTTGTGAGTTCAATTCCTGGTGGCATATCATGTCCTTGAGCAAGACACTCAATTTCACATTGTTCCCGTCCACTCAGCTGACAAAAATGAGTTGTACCTGTAATTCAAAAGGGCCAGCCAGCTTTGTCATCTTCTGTGTCTCACTGAATATCCTTGAGAACTAAGGGTTGATTGAATCAAGTGGAACCCTCATCATCATAACCAACAGAGGGCTAGGCTGGATTGTCAGATAAAGTTCTTCATTTTTTTTTTTTTGCCTATATATTTAGGCATAGGCATAGCTGTGTGGTAAGTCACTTGCTTCCCAACCACATGGCTCTGGGTTCAGTCCCACTGAGTAGCATCTTGGGCAAGTGTCTTCTATTGTAATCTCGGGCTGACCGAAGCCTTGTGAGTGGATATGGTATAAGGAAATTGAAAGAAGCCCATCGTATATATATATATATATATATATATATGTATATCTCTATGTGTGTGTGTTTGTCCCCCATCACTGCTTAGCAACCGGTAAGTACTAGGCTTAAAAAATAATCCCTGAAGTTGATTTGTTCGACTAAAACCTTTCTAGGCATTGCTCCAGCATAGCCACAGTCAAAATGATTGAAAGAAGTAAAAGAATATAGTTTGTTATTTGAATTAACACAAGAACTATTTTATCATGATATTTTATGGCATTTTGCAGCCACATTCTTCCTCTGCTACTTCAGTTTATTGCTTTTGAAATTTGAATAAATTTTACCACTTTTCAGTACCAACTATGGAAAAAAAAAGAATTGAAGAGATTTGTCTGATAACCCAATGGTTAAAATAATAACACTTGAGCTCAGAACTGTTTGTTACTGGATACTTATATTAGCCGATAAATTGATTTCCATAACAGAACCTGTGAACAAGTGAGCAGCTACGACCAGAAGTAACAGATGTGTGCAGGAGAGTGTTATACTAGTATGAACATGTCTTGCAAATGGATGAGAATTGTGTAAAATGTTAACGTGCTGACAATAGCAATAGCTGTGACATAATAAACTGTTGAGGTGTTGTATAGAAAATTCCAAACCAAGAAGAATAGTCGAATGCCAGCATGGCAAAGATTTAGGTGCTTGAAATTCATGAAATACAAGATCCTAGTGTCATTTAGGTAATGACTTTGCTCAACATGTAGAAAATAAATATCAGTTGAGCACCAAGGTTGATGCAATAGACATACCCCTCCCCCTAAAATTACTGGCTTTGTACCAGAATCTGAAATCATTACATGGAGCTGTTGAATGTGGAACACTTGTTGAAGCATTAAATATAATTTTACATTAATTTACATTAAAATGGATCATAAATGAGCCAAGAGAACAGCTGGGCATTTGCATAATCAGTTATGTTTGTATAGATTAGAAAGGTAACATGTGGCAGATGGAACAGAAGTGAAGAGATCCAATGTGAAGATACTGGGCCTCACAATAAAAGATGACACAAGACCAAGACAAGTGAAGTTAACTGCAGATTTTACATGTCTAGTTGATACCATAAATGGCGAGATACTAGTACTGAGAGTGAGAAAAACCATTGTGTGTGCTTACTGCTTTGAGAGATACCACACACTGATCCACTACAAGATGAATGATGACTGCAGTTCCTCTTGAATGTGAGCTAACTTTAAGATGTTTTGGGACTGTTTGTCTAATGACATGGAAATTTTTTATCTGCTGCTGATTTGCTTCTGTGCCCTTTAGCACTATATATCTATACAAGATGGGGTCTTGAAACTAATACCACAGTTTTTGTAGCTTTCTATAGTATATTTACATTAAGTAAAATATACAGAATGCTGTTTTAGTTATCATTTGTGTACATAACAAGTGATTTTAAATACAGGCATGGCTGTGTGGTAAGAAGCTTGCTTCCCAACCACATGGTTCTGGGTTCTACTATAGACTCTACTATAACTTTGGACTGACCAAAGCTCTGTGAGTGGATTTGATTGACAGAAACTTAAAGAAGCCCACCATAATATGTATTTGTGTTTGTCCCCCACCACCACTTGACAACTGGTGTTATGTAGTTCAGCAAAAGAGACTGATAGAATAAGTACCAGGCTTAAAAAAAAAATCCTGGGGTCAACTCATTCGACTAGAAATTCTTCAAGGTGGTGCCCCAGCATGGCCACAGTCAAATGACTGAAACAAGTAAAGGATAAAAGACAAAGATAACATGAGAATGTCGAGTTCAACCAATTTTGATAGATTCATTCAGCATCTTCATGTTAGTACACAAAAATTCCATCAGCTCAGTAAGGATTAAGTTTATCTTGTAGAAAAATAACAGTTTTCAAGTTGAATGGCGAGAGAAACTTGTTGCTAAACAAACTGACAACTGTAGAAACAGATTGTTATTGTTGTTTAGCCGAAGGTCAGCACTGACCAAGAAGACTTATAGTCACAGAAGGTTCAGCCATGGCTATCTGGTTTTATTTTGAGATATACATGTCTAGTTGAGGCTATAAATGTCCAACCCATGCCAGCATGAAAAGCGGATGTTAAACAACAATTAAACGATAAAATATTAGGTTTAGGATTTACATTATTTAACGTGTCCTTCCATTTTTTAAGATAGAAGTGTATGAAATGAGGGGTATTTGGCTACTGTTTCTAGTATGTGATCATCTAGAGGCTTCTTTGTCAATAGGAACAGGTTGAACAAACTGATTGAAGGAGGATCAAATTCATGAACAAATTGCTGGAGAAAAGAGATCAATAATTAATTAGTCATCGTTAAGAAGAAATATCTATAATTTTACACCTAATTTTCTATGGTTTACATAGGCTGAACAATTAGGACATTTCCATGAGTTGTTGGAATTTACATATATCTATATATTTCTAACTGTCCTCTTTTATAAAAATAAGAATGCTGCTAGTTTATTATTTCATGGAATCTAAAATGAATAGAGCACCTTATCCAAACAACTCAAGGCAATAAGAGTCATTCCTTTATTTTTCATTTCATTGTTCTCTTCCTATTTATAATACTGTCAAAACTTGTATAAAGTATTAGATGTCACAAGGTAATTATGTGGAATTAAGCTTTTAAAATATATAAAGTGGCATTGTAACTGTATCGCTTACAATCAGCACCATCACCGTCACCACCAACATCATCATCATCACTATCATTATCATCACCACCACCACCATCATAATTTTAACATCCACTTTTTGATGCTTGCATGGGTTAGATGGAATTTGTGAAGGTACATTTTCTACAGTTGTACCCCTCGTTCCTGACTGAAGAATATGCATTCAATATTTGTTGAGTTCTGTATTTGAATAGCAAATTTCTTAGCCTTTGGGTTAGCTAAGTCTACCAAAGTTGTTGTTAGTAAGAAAGAAGATAAAGCTCTCTCTCCATCGGGTAAATGTCCCTGCTCAATATGTAGGAAAGAAGTTGGAAGAAATTCCACTCGCTGCACCCAGTGTAAACTAGAGGCACATAAGAGGTGCAGTGGGTCACAGGTAGATTAACAGATAAAATCGTCTTTGTATGTGGCAGGTGAGTAGGAACAATAAGCACTAAGAACACATGGGACTTAGACAGATTCTCTCAAATGCTTAGGAAGCTCTCTTGAGGTTGTAGAGAGTTTCTGTTACCTAGGTGACCAAATTAGCAATAGTGGAGGATGCTCTGAAAGCATTGTTTCTAGAATAAGAATCAGGTGGAGGAAGTTCAGAGAGCTATTACCTCTGTTTGTAACAAAAGAACTCTCTTTCAGAGTGAAAGGTAGACTATATGATGCTTGTGTGCGAATGGCTATACTCCATGGTGGTGAGACATGGATTCTGAATACAAAAGACGTGTGTAGACTGGAGAGAAAAGAAGGTAGTATACTCCGTTGGGTGTGCAACATCAGTGCGCATGTATGGCAAAGTGCAAACATATTGAGAGAAAAGTGGCCCCTTCCCCCAAAATTTCGGGCCTTGTGCCTAGAGTAGAAAAGAATGTAGTTGTCAGGGAGATTCAACGTGACACTGAATATGACAAGGATGGCCCTTTGAATTACAGGTACACCTTATTTTTGCCGGCTAAGTGGACAGGAGCAACATGAACTAAAGTGTTTTGCTGAAGGACACAATTGCCTTTTGTAATTAAAAAAAAATAAATAAATAAAATAAAAAATAAACAACTGCGAAATTGTCATCACAAATGAATAAAACTAGTGTAGAATTAATTTGTGTTGTTATGTTTACACCTCTGGTGGGTATCACTGAAATAAAATACAGGTACCATGTTACAATGACAAAATTCCAATGTAAGATAATACTTCTGAAAGGTTCCTTGTATCTGTTATTGCTGTCATCATGCTTACTGCTGCTGCTTCTGCAGTGGTTGTTGTTGTTGTTGTTTAGGTTAGTGAAGCTAACCTGATTAAGCACAGTCTTAAGAACGAATTTTTTTTACAGAATATCTTTAAGCAGTCTATCAAGGACCTTCTTATCCAATATGACCTTTCTGTGTTTTTTTGTTGTTGCTTTTTTACAACAGCCTTGCATGATTTGAGGGAGATTTACATATCCAGGTATAGAAGTTTGGTCCCGGATTTTTTTGAAGAAATTTGTCCAGTGAACATTTGAATTTTATGGGCTTTGTTTCCGTTTTGATGTGATTTGGTATGGTATTAGAAAAGGTGTTGCCCTGGAGAATAGTGCACACACACATACATACATACATATACATATATATGTGGTAAGAAGCTTGCTTCCCAACCACACAGTTCCGGGTTCAGTCCCACTGAGTGGCACCTAGGGCAAGTGTCTTCTACTATAGCCTCAGGCCAACCAAAGCATCACCATGATAGATCGCTGACCACTACACACGTTTTTTTCTCTCCTTGTTTCTTTGTGGAAGAGCGTAGGCTCAAAATGTTAAAGACTTTCTCAATTCCCGAGCGTTATACTAATACATCTATTCGTTTTCTACACCACCTGTCTTCGTCTGTTGTTTTTTTGTGAATTCTCCCTATACATACATGTGGCAACATGTATGCCATAAAAACTGAAACAGTTACCAAGATATATAAAAGACTTGGTTGATTTCAGAAAACTAATATTTGCAATGATGAATCATTTCTATCAATATTTTGCCGTAATGTTTGTGTGACTTACCATCCATCCCTTTTGAATAACTTAGATTCACTTTGATCTATTACACAAACATAAAGCTGCAAATTTGTAGGGAGTGTTCAGTCAATTAAATTACTTACCTCACAAGTTTCTGAACACATATATACCAATTAATACTACCTTCTATACTGTCCAGTGGATATATTGACCTAACTGTTAATGTTGGTTAACGAATTCAGTTTTGATCGATACTAGACTATCCAGCACTGATGTCATCATGTCATCTACTATTCTTGCTTATTGACTGCAGAGGCTACATTTTAAGATTCTAATGCTTTTTAGCTCTTTTGATACTAACATGCTTAAGACTGCCTTTCATTTTGATATAAACTTCTTGTTTTAAACTGATGTAAACTAAAACCTTCCATCAAAATTTTCTATTAATTTATATTCTAAACATCAGCTTAATAATAACAAATAAAACATTATTTTCAAAATTAATTGAAACAAAGGCAGTGTATTTTAAAAGAAATATGGTAACAAAAAGGGTTAGAGCAGTGTTTATCAACCTTTTTACCCTTGCGTAACACTTAAAATAGATCACATGTCTGAAGGAACCCCTGCACAAAAAAAATTACTAAGATATAAATTTGTCTTGAAATCACACAAGTTCTATGTCGTACATCTTAGTAATAGATTCAGTTTTTATGTTAGACATGCTGTCACATGTACATACACAGATAACATGCAGGTATCAACCTGCCAGAAATATTAGTTAAATCACACCCATTTGTCTAAATAAGCTGCATTGCACAGGGACAGTTGTGGCATGTATGCTTTTGATCCTAGATCTCCTCAATTAGGATTAAACTGAGTTAAATGACAAGAACAGCCACTTAATCGCATATGTAATTCAATGCATGTTTAATATCTTAGTTGAGACAAGAGATAAGACCCCAGTAACCCAACGCAACAACACAGTTTTGACTCCCGGCTCATGTTATCTTATTTCATTTATACAACTAAGTCTTAGAAAAGTCATTAATATCATATTTCCTTCTTGCTCTTTTCTCAAATATCAAGGATTTCGGTTCAACATCAAAAGATGCCATTGTTTCAGTATGTTTTTGTTTATAGGTGCTTTATATTGTTTTGTTTTCACACAATCTTGTTGCTGAATTATCTCATCTTCTGCAAATGCATAATGGTTTTCTTAGGAACGGTGACATGTTTTCACTATTTAGCGATATTAAGTGGGCGAGCTGGCAGAATTGTTAGCATGCTTAACGGCATTTCACCAGTCTTTACATTCTGAGTTCAAATTCCACCTAGGTTGACTTTGCCTTTCATTCCTTCGGGGTTGATAAAAGAAGTGTCAGTTGAGAACTAGGTCAATGTAATTGATTTACCTTCTCTCCTGAACGTGCTGGCCTTGTGCCAAAATCTGAGACCATTATTTAGTGAAATACTGTGTTAGTGTGCACAGGGTGTTTAGTTTTTTGTTTATATTATTGTAATATGTATGCTGAGGGAATAACAACCCATTAGCTTCCTCTTTCCACTTCAATACATCAAATAGAACAAGCACACAGCTGACAGTTGCCAAGACAACATGTGCTCATGGAAATTACCAAGAAGTATGTTTATAGAAGTCGAGCCAAAACGAAATTGTGCCAAATATCCTTGAGGGCAGTGGTCTTTCTCCCCTCTTAGCTATACCACTTCCCAATTGCTCAACTGGTACTTATTTTATCAACTCTGAAAGGATGAAAAATAAAGTCAGTCTCAGTTGCATTTGAACTCAGAACATAAGGAACCAGAAGAAAAACAACTACACATTCCACCCAGTGACAATTCTGCCACTTCACCACTCATAAATAAATGATATTATCTCTCATTCCGCTTTAATCTTCTGTAACCTTATAATAAATATCTCGCACCATATTTACATTACCCCCTTGAACAGAGACCTTGAAAAGATATTTGAATGAAGATAGGACAACCTAATCTCTGACAACCTTAAAATGTACAATTGCACCACAGAATATCAAACAAACAGTTCTGTATCTTATTCAGGTATGGCTGTGTGGTAAGACGCTTGCTTCCCAACCACACAGTTCCTGGTTCAGTCCTACTGCGAGGCACCTTGGGCAAGTGTCTTCTACTATAGCCTCAGAGCCTTTGTGAAGTGGATGTGGTAGATAGAAACCGAAAGATCCTTGTGTGTGTGTGTGTGCGCGTGCGTCGGTGTCTTTGTGTCTATGTTTGTCTCTCCCATCACCATTTGACAACTAGTACCAGGGTGTTTATGTCCCAGAAACTTAGCAGTTCAACAAAAAAGACTGATAGAAAAAGTGTCAGGCTTAACAAAAAACAAACAAAAAAAATTATATGTAAGTATTGGGGTCAGTTCATTTGACTAAAAATTCTTCATGATGTTGCACCAGCATATGTTTGAGCAATTCCTTGAAGCCGGTACTCCAGCATGGCAATACACAAATAACTGAAAACAGTAAAAGAATAAAATTTTTTGAAAGAAATTAAAACGAAGCTTAGTTTCTGATTTTATTCCTTTAATTATGAATTTTCAATAAAATTCAAAATGAATAGAAATTTACATTAAAAAAAAAAATTCACAAATTTAAGAATGAAGTATAAAAATAAATCAATTTCAGGAAGCAGGAAAGATACAAAGAAATAATAGTAATAACATAATTTTTAAAACAAGATACTGCTGGTATAGTTTGGGTTTTCTGGGCTTTTAACCAAATTTTTGTGTTCCTACCAATTACTATATTTTTATCTGATTGCATAAATGTCATACTTAAACATAATTTCCCATTAGAATTGAATTTATGTCTAATGCAAGGTTTCAATGTTCTTTACATATCACCTAAGAAAACTGAAATCTTGCGTTACAAATACAAGTACTTCATTTTTTAGCTAAAGGATATATATATATATATATATATATATGGACATATCTGAAGATAATCACATAATATGCTGATTGAAATAGTGTGGATGAGGTTACAAAGTTAAGAATGTGATAAACTCACAAGACCCAAACAGCAAGTTCTTGTGGTAAAATTTAATTTAAAAAAAAAAAAAAAAAGGAGACAACTTAATTAATGGCGAATAAACTGAAAAAAAAGATATATATATATATTTCCAATAATGTGAATATACTTTGTTTTTTTTCACCGGTTTTTCTTTGATCATACAGTTAAAAAACAAAACAATTTTTTAAATACTTGCAGATATTTATAAGTCAGATGGTGTAGAGAAGAAGAAAAAAAAACCCTACACGTTGACTTTTGTAAATTATATTCAATGGATAAAGTACAAAGTTTGTAGTATCTTTTAGGTATCTTAGTACTTTTAAAGTACAACTTTCCACAAAAAAAATAAAATAAAATAAAAAGTATTTTGAAAGCAAGTTTATTTTTTTCTATTTTTTCTGAGAGCTGGCTGGATATTTACAATGATGACATCTCTGTACCTGTTAGTGTAACAAAAGCAAGCTTAATTTTTAAAAACAAACCCACCAAACCATTAATAATACAAAATGAAGTAAATCTATTTTTGTTTTTTATCCTATCCAATAAAGGATGCCATATTTTTAGAACAGAAATTGTTTAAAAAATGTTGATTTTGTATTATTTGAAATGGCTTGCTATCAATAGACACAAAAGAGTAATCAAAGCATAATAGATTAGTGCAGGAATCTGTGACAAGTTATTTTAAAGTAGATGGTAAGATATACCTGACTTTCACAGAGGAATGGAGAAATACACACACACACACACACACAAAACAAAGACCATTGCATGGTAGTTTATAATAAATATGAGGATCACTGGATGAAAGATGATGAACAGGAAATTGACTTTTCTCTCTATGGTAGTCTTATTAGAAAACTACAAACATTTACAGGGGTCAAAATTGGATGAGACCCATCACCATCAACATCTGATATTCAAAAAGATTATGGCATGATGAAACCAGTTCAATATTTCAATACAGACAATAAGAGATCTGTCAAGTTGTAACTAGATTCATAATAGCAGTTATGCAAGAAACCTGCATTGCTTATTCAGTCTAATGGTGTGGAAATATGTGACAAACATTTCTTGAAAATGAAAGCTAAGATGAAGAGATTGAAACAAGTTATTGCAAAATCAAAAAAAAATTTGTTAAATGAGTAGAAAATAAAGCTGAAAGTATACAATTAATTAATTAAAAAAAAACTTCTGTTCAGAATTTGCTATGATTTTCTTGGATGTAAAATTAATATTCTTTTCTACTATATGTACAAGGCCTGACATTTCGGGGGAGGGGGATAGTTGATTACATCGACCCCAGTGTTTCACTGGTACTTAATTTATCAACCCCAAAAGGACAAAAGGCAAAGTCGATCTCGGTGGAATCTGAACTCAGAACATAAAGACAGACGATGCCAAATTGATATTGAAACATTGATGGCCGAGTTTCTAGAATCTACTAAGCTACCAGTGTTGCATCTCCAGATGCTTATTAGTCCCTTTCTTGGTATTTACACCCTTACTCTGGCATTTTTTTCTGAAATCTTAAATCGTTAGGACTTTGTAACTCGATACAGTAAAACATTTCTTTTCCTGTTAGAAAAAAGAGGAGTTAACTTGAAATTAGAAGTATGGAATACTTCACCTGTATTCTTTTCTACTCTAGGCACAAGGCCTGAAATTTTGGGGGAGGATCCCAGTCAATTACACTGACTCCAGTACACAACTGGTACTTAATTTATTGTTCCCGAAAGGATGAAAGGCAAAGTTGAACTCGGCGGAATTTGAACTCAGAATGTAAAATGCTAAGCATTTCACCTGGCATGCTAACGTTTCTGCCAGTTTGCTGCATTACACTTCACCTGTATTGAAATTAAAATGGCCTGCAGCAAATCCCTAAAAACCAATATGAAAAAAAAATGTTTGTCTTAGCACCCAAACATTCATTTATTATATACAGTTATAAAATTAAAGATTTAATATTTGTTTCAAAAGATAAGCTCCACAAGTACTTAGCTACTTCGCAAGAGATTCTCCACACCTGGCTGAAACCAACAACTATTTCATATCTAATGTTTGGTTTTCACCATAATATATATCAACACTGACATAGCATTACCATGGGAATTCTTGGTTCTTATCTCAGTAGCCATATTTTTGCTGAGATACTTGTGAGATATTATCTTACTAGGACAAATATTTAAGAAACTTTAGGAAGAAATTGATTTGAAATTTTGCAATGAAGGCTTTGGGGCTATTATATCTAAATTCTGGTCTTATGTAACATTGAGCAGCACTCAACAATGTTACGCAAGACCAGAATTTATTAAAATGATAATTTCAAACTTCCTGTTATTCTTTCATAAAAAGAATTTCAAGTTAGTATAATACTATTTTTATTAGTATATCTAAATTAAAAACATACTTCAAGCATAAAAAAGCCAAAGGAATAAGTTTATTAAGAGTTAAATGTAGCTGGTATGACTTCAATAAAACTATGGCAAGAACCCAGCAAGAAGTGTGCATTGCATGTGCTGTCAAGCCATAGTCAACAGAGAGGAAAACATCCAATATGACCTGTCCTTGGTTCACTAACTAATTATAGATTACGACATTTAAATTTGAAATTAGACTAAATTTTATTATCATTCCTTTTCAATGTGCTGATTTTATTACAAAGAAATTTTTAATTTGATTCAATTCATAGAATACTGATTGGTTAACTCTGCTTTTACTGAATGCTATTTAAATCATAGACAACACAAAAGTGGTGTTTGTTAGTTGAACATGATAGGTAATTTAAAGAGCATATAGTTATGAAACACAGTTTTCATAAAATTATATCTAAAACTAAAATATATAGCAAAGTATCATGACAAAATTAAATAGATATTAAGTTGATTTAGTGGTACAACTGAAGTAGAAATATATGAATCTGGAGAAGAGGAAAAAAGCATCATCTCAAACAGGTACCATCTTATGAAAACTGAGACTCATCTTTGATAAATAAGAAAAAAATGGTAGACTGTATAATTATGTCGATAGATATCTATACTAGCAAAATTTGGAAGAGGATAACCCTTCAAACTAACTGCATTAAATTTAAACTGTAAGCCTCATGCATTACTGCATAATTTAATTATAAAGCACTGAGGCCCTACAAAGGAGCTAAAATCAAACCAAGTCTTAGATTGCTACATTGCAAAAGAAATAAGCACTCAAGCTTTCTGTTTGAGCCCCAAAACAGATTTAAAACAAAAAGCACATGGAAATCAAATGTAATTAATGATTTAAAAATGAGACGGAGGTTCAACAGCTACCAAATACAGAACAGGCATTGAATATTAATTTCTTCTCTTACAGATTTCAGAAAGGACAAAAATAACAATTCTTTTTTAATTCCAACAAAATAAATAAATAAAAATTTAAATCAGAATATCAAAGAAAAGCAACAAAATAGAAGCTAATTAGAGGATTATTTAACTTTCTTTTATTGCAGAATTATATATCAATTTTATTCCAGTAAAATCAGAATAGAATAAATAAACAGAATTTAATAGATGACTGAATAAACAAAAATAGTGCAGTAGTTTGATTGAAGCATCTGGATTAATTGAACTACTTTTGGTATTTTTCAAAGATATTAAAAAATTTTCAAGGATCTTTAAAGCACTCATAAATCCAGGATATTGTTAGGAATTTCATGACTAGAAAATTTATTAGAAAAACAAAAATACATATCTTACAATTGAAAACAGTTTTCATATCTTGAAATTTTTTTTTATTATGGTACATGGAAACAGAAACTTAAAGCATGTCTTGGAAGATCCATGTCATTTCTTCCTTACACAAAGGAATTTTAAAATAAAAATTAAAGAATTTGAGGAAAATGGAAAGGTTAAAGAAAATATAACTTTGATTAAATTAAAAGTCTTTCGTTTTACATTATAATTTATATTTTTAATACAACAAATATTAGATTTTAATTTGAACAGAATTTGTGAAAAGTTCTATATTTATCTAAATATTGATATTTCCAACAATTCTGAATAAGAGCCGAGATTATCAAAAGATTTATGCATTAAAAAAAAAAAAATCAAATCAAAGTTTAATGAAAACAAAAAGTAAGATTTGAGAGGTTTTCTAAAAACATTAGTAATGTAGTTAAAGAAACTTGCCCTATGTTGACAATTCATAAAGGAGAATATGTAGAACAAAGTAGTCACTGATATTGGCCATGAAACAAGAATGACTACAGCTGAAACACTTTTGCTCATAAGTTCGTGCTACTAGAGGGTAACTTATTTTTAACTCAATCAATAAAAGATGCGTTTATTATAAGAATGATTTGATACAGATACTGCAAAATCATCAATTTAAGTAATTTACAGATGCATTTAGATTTTTTTCTAAATTTTTTAATGTAGCTAGTTACTTAACCAAATAAATTTCATTTTGAAGTTAAATACAAAAATGAGGAGATTGCCAGTACTTTGCTTCAGGAAAAATTGGTTCAAAAAAGTCCTTTTCATAACCATGTTTTAACGGAAAAACATGATTCAATTAAAAAAAAACAACTGAAAATCTGGAGGAGTTCAGTAAAACAAAATAAGTTGTTAAATTTTTTTTATTGATATATTAAGTTGGTGTTTGGAAATATTTTTTTTTAATATAAAATATTCTCACATAAAAATATAATTTATTTTACCTTCTGAAATCTTGCCTAATTATTTGTACAGTAAGATTTCAGTCTAAATTGAACAACTCAGTGTATTTGGTGTTGGTTGGGAACATGAGACCAAGAGTGGTTAACAAAAACTTTTGAACAACTCAGTGTATTTGGTGTTGGTTGGGAACATGAGACCAATAGTGGTTAACAAAAGCTTTTAGAATTTTAATTTCAGTAACGATACTGCTCTTCAATGTAATCACATAAGAACCAATGAGATATTTGTTAGGAATAGTGATCTGATTACTATTCAGTCAGATGTTTGTTAGAAACAAATCTAATTATCACATAACGGCTGAAACTGCACATGAAAAATACTGCAAAATATAGACAGAAGGTATATTTACGGCAAGATATTAAAAATCATTTGAAAAAAAATTTGTGCTACTTTCAAATTTCTCGTCTCATTTTATCTCCACTTTTCCATGGTTCAGATGGAATTTTATCGAAGCTGATTTTCTACAGCCAGATGCCCTTCCTGTCACCATCCCTCACTCATTTCCAGACAAGGTAATATTTTTCCATAGCTAGACATTTTTCAGAAGACTAGAAATGAACAATATTACTTGTATGACAATGATGCTCGTTTATGACCATCATATGATGTCTAGATAAGGGTGGACACACACACACACACACGATGGCGTCTTTCAGTTTCTGTCTACCAGATCCATCCAGGAGGCTTTGGCTGGCCCAGGGTTATATAAGACAATTGCTCAAAGTGCCACACAGTGGGACTGAACCACACAGTCATGTCACATGAGAAATTCAAAGGAAAAAAGAAAACATTATTATTTAGACCAAAAAGATCAAAGAAAATTGCATCCATTATATTGAAAAGAATAAAGGGGAAGGACATAGCAATTTTGAGGATAACATGAAGTAGGTTGATTGCAAGTTTTGACACAAACAGATAGCAAATAAGTAATGCACAAGAGAAACAAGCAAAATTCATGGGGGGGGGGGTGATAAAAAATTTCAATTTATTTTATTTAGCACTGACAATATTTTTTTATCATTCAACATCATGGAAGATCTGAATAGTTTGAAGTTTGTGTGTAACGTTAGCAAAATATAATGAAAAATTAAGTTTCATGAACTTAAGTTTAAATTATAAGCTACATTTTTATCAAATGAAAAATAGAATTATTCTCCAAAAACATGTCATTTTTTTTTACAGTATAATACTGATTAATCCTTCATGAGGCATCAGATGAACTAAATTTTTAAAAAGAATCATAGCACAAGATATTGTTAGTTTGTTCTTTAAAATAACCAAAATAATTTGGGACAAAAATTTGAATTTTCTTTTGGATAAACATATATAACAAATTAGTCATTAAATTATATCTCAACTCAAAAGAGTGGAGTCATTTGGGACATTTTTGATCATTCTACCAAAAATTGTAGAGGTGGAAACAAAAATGTTCTAACGACATTGTTGAAGTTAGAAGGCGATATTTGATTCAAATAATCTATGACTAGAAATTATCGCAAGACTGACATTTGTAGTAAAAAAGAAAGAAAGAGAAAAAAGCCCCCCCCCCTAATTTGGATATCATCTTACAACTCAGCTATGTTATCCTTAATTGAAATCAATGCTAACAATATCATAAATTCCATCTGATAACCCCATCCCAAACCAAAGGTGGCTGAATACTTATAAGCTAGGTACTTCATTTTTTTCATACATTAATCAAAATAGACATACATCATATATCACACATATGTATATGAACACACACACACACACACACGCACACGCACACACACATTAATGTATTTAAAAATAAGTACTTCTGTAAGAAAGTAATTACTGACAAACAAGTCCGACCCAATTTCTTTCAATAATAGTAATAAGTTCAAATTTTGGCACAAGGCCAGCAATTTCAGGGGAGAGTATAAGTCGATTAAATCAACTCCAGTGTTCAACTGGTACTTATTTTATTGACCCCGAAAGGATGAAAGGTAAAGTTGACGTCGGCAGAATTTGAACTCAGAACACAAAGAGGGATGAAATGCAGCTAACAATTATCCCAGCTCACCGCCTTAATAATAATAATAATCCTTTCTACTGGAAGCACAAGGCCTCAAATTTGGGGAAGGGATTAAGTTGATTAAGGGATTAAGTTGGTACTTACTTAATCAACCCCAAAAGGATGAAACGCAAAGTCAACCTTGGCGGAATTTGAACTCAGAACGTAGCAGCAGATGAAATACTGCTAAGCATTTCGTCCAGTGCGCTAACAATTCTGCCAGCTTAGCCAATTATAATGTGAACACAAGGCCACATTTTTTCAGAGGAGTATGACCAATTACATCAGGCCCAGTACCTCATTGATACTAATTTTACTAACCTTTAACAGGAAGAAGGACAAAATTCATCTCGGTGGGATTTGAACTCGGAACATAAGGTAACATAGCTAGACACTTGTCACTCCACTACTTCTCTTGAAGCACTAAAGTCATGTAAGATGGCAATGTCACAGAATCAATAGCTTGATATTAGAGAAAAGTATTATTACTTAATATAACAGTATCAGAAGAGATGTGTAGAAATTTTGCCAGGAATTTGTAAACTGATAGATATAATCATGTTTTTAGAAAATAACAGCAAAAGAAGCATCTTGAATAATAAAAATAATCATAATAATAACAATGGATTTAAATTTTGCCACAAGGGCAGCAAGTTCACAGGAGGAGGTAAGTTGATTACATCAACCCCAGTGTTCAACCGGTATTTATTTTATTGACCCTGGAAGGATGAAAGGCAAAGTAGACCTTGGTGTAATTTGAACTCAGAATGTAAAGAAGAACAAAATGCTGCTAAGCATTTCGCCCAGCATACTAATGGCTGCCAGCTTGTTACCTTAGTAATAATGTGATTTATAAAATTAATAAAATTGAGGTACAGAATTCCAGTAATGCAAAACAAAAATTACAATTATGAGTAATTAAAAATTCAAACAAATTTTTAATATATTTTTCAATGGTAAAAAAACAAAAACCCACACAGCATTCCTAATTACTTGGAAGATTTGAAAGGCTTTGTAGAACGCTTTATTCTTGAATATGGTCCAATGTCAGGATCAAATATGAAATCGTAAATCACCCTCACCCAAGAGGTGTGACATGGTAGGTTGTCATAAAACTCTGGTGCCATTTTACGGAGCTGGAAAAAAAAAACAAAAACAGAAAATAAGTTTTAAATCATTGATGAAAATAGGCACTAGAAACAAAATAAACACACATGTATGTATGTGTGTGTATATATTTATTTATATATATATATTGTAAAAAAAAATTACCACTAAAATAATGTTTTAACTCCTCCACTTACCTGTATAACTTTGTTATTACCGGTAATTATAAGCAATTTAATGCATCCACATTCAATATAAACATACCATAGGTGATTATTCACCAATAGATGGCAGCACATGTTTTGTAAACATACATACCTACATTGAGTGCATTGGATGCAGGGAGATTTTTAAAGCCATTTTTGGGTAAAAAAAGGTGCATCTTATAGGCCATAAAATACAGTAATATAAATCAACAGTGTCAGGCAGTTGGTATCAAAGACAGCAATATTAACATTTGCATTACTATAAAGGTAAATTTACTTATTTCAGTTTCCCATATATTTTTCCTGATTGTTTAATTTTAAAATAATTGGCCTAATATATTTCAGATTATTAAGCTCATCGTTAGATATGAAGGTATTTCCAACAGAGGTAATCATGTATTTCCTTTGCGGCTAGACACCTATTTCTGTTCCCCTATCATACTTTAACCACATATCACCTGGCATAAAGCCACACACCACCTTGATATTATGCTGCCCCCCTCAGTTGAGGGGTCTTGTCTTGTGAGTAACCTGGTAACCTCACTACTGTCACTGCCACATAAAAAATACTTAGCAGACACTGTAAAGTGGTTGGCATTAGGAAAGGGATCTGGTGCATTGGAGCTTGGTGCAGTCTTCTCATTTACCAGTTCCTGTTGAACCATCTAACCCATGTCAGCATAGGAAATGAATGTTAAATGGTGATGGTACAATGTCTTGTTCAGTCTGATCACTGATTATCATCAGGTGTTGCACTAAACATACATCCAGAAATAAAATAGTGAAAGCAACAATCAAGAGGAGGACACCAGTCTGATTATAATATACAGGGTGGCAGGCTGGCAGAAACGTTAGCACGCCAGGTGAAATGCTTAGCGGCATTTCGTCTGTCTTTACGTTCTGAGTTCAAATTCCGCCGAGGTCGACTTTGCCTTTCATCCTTTCGGGGTTGATAAATTAAGTACCAGTTGCGTACTGCGGTCGATCTAATTGACTACCCCACTCTCCCAAAATTTCAGGCCTTGTGCCTAGAGTAGAAAAGAATATAAACAGTGTACATTATCTTTTACTTGTTTCAGCATTTATTTTTTTTAAAGCTTGGTATGTATTCTATGATTCTCTTTCGCTGAACCACTAAGTTATAGAGACCTAATACCAGTTGTCAAGTGGTCGTGGGGGACAAACATAACACACATAACATGCTGCTTTCAGTTACTGTCTACCAAATCTACTCGCAAAGCTTTGGATGGTCCAGGACAATAAAAGACACTTGCCCAAGGTGCCACACCACCCAACATATGTGCCTATATAAAATTTTCATCTGTATTGCATCATAGCACTAGGTGTAACATCAACGGGGCAAAAAAAAAAAAATTCACAATTAACTTATTAAAACATACAGCAGCTGCTATTTCAGTTTTTACAAATGTTAATTAGTTATTCTTTACATGAAACATTTCAGTTTCATTATCACAACTTGTACTAAATTTCTGTGAAAGTTTACTCACACTAAAAGAAAAACCTTTAAAGATAGCATAAAAGAAAATGCACTGAATTTTCAAAATTGTGTGCATCTTTTTATAACCCATTTGCTTTCAACTTCTAAATAGGTCAAAGAAAACATCTGCATTGTGTCAATCTATCAAACTCCATCAACATTTTCAAGATATATCAGAGTTGGTGAAAAGACTATAATTTCTGATTTGTAAGCTACAACTGAATATGCATAGCAATGAATAAAGTTATTTTGAACAGAATTAAACAAAATAAATCTTACCGCAGGCAGTTTACTTCCAGCAACATAAGGGAAATCGTGATGCTCATTGTGAAAACCAACATTGAAGGTAATTGCGTTGAGACACCCATAATAAGAGTAGGTTTCGTATCCTTTCTTGAACATGTAATGCTCAGATATAAAATGCCCAGCCATTGGATGTAGTCCAGTTGCCAAAAGCGTTCCAGCAATCATGTACACAATAGGTTTTATACCCAAGAAATAAAACACTACAGCATCAAAGCTAAACTGTACAAATATATTGATTAATTCCAAAAGTTCCAAAGACTTAGGACGAATGAAAAATGGCCGTATTGTGTAAAACAATGGCTGTAAAACCACCCAGAGAAATTTGGTAAATGTTCTATTAAAGAACTTAGCTTCAAATTTGGTGGGAATATCTACATCTATGTCATCCTCTCCTTGAAATCGATGATGTTCCAGGTGATATTTTTTAAAAGTGATAGAGACAGGCACTCCAAGAGGTAAGTTGCCGAATATTCCCAAAGCTCTGTTTGCCAGTGGGTACTTTGTTCCAAAAGCCAAATTATGGGCAATTTCATGAATAGCTAAAGACATTGAATGGTTAATGACACCGCCAAAACAGTAGGCAAATATTATTATATACATCCAGTCCATGTCCTTAACAAAATACATTGATATCATCTGTATAATTACCATACATAAAACTATGAATTTTAAATGTGGATCTGGCCCAAACAGCTTTTTCACTTCAGGATGTTTCTCTGAAATAAAAAACAAAAACAAAAAACATTAATTAACTAAACAAAAGCCATCGTTTTTCTATTGTATCTTAGGGGTCATTATGCCAATAACAAACACACACTGATTCTATTTAACTTATTATTCATCAATTAGCTGTTTAAACAATCGATTGCTTTGTTAATCATTTGATTAATAAAATCAATTAAGTTTGTCAAAGTCCTTTTCTTGACCTCTTCAATGACATGCTCACTCGATCTCTCTTCACTTCAGCTTCAGGTCTCTGAATTGATTAAGTAAATCAAACCAGTCATATCTGGCCCCCTTACAACAACTCTACAATATCATTCAAAACAATGTGAATAAGCAATGCATTTGATAAAATAATCTGAAAGCTAAAGGGTCAAATAGTTAATTAATCAATGAATAATAAAGAAGTGCAGTAGAGTCAGTGCATGTGTTCATAATTGATATGACCCTCCCAAAATACAAAAATTTCAACACACAAGTTCACATTAAGAATTGTGCAAACAAGATACAAAAATCATCTGTTACGTAAAAGTTCCATCATTGGAAGACAAAGTCCCACCTGTGATACATATACTGTGTAACTTTCCAATCCAGAACAGAAATATATTCATTCAGAAAATTAGGATATGGGCTTCACTTGGATCGACATATACTCAGGAAAACCTTAACCAAATACTAAGCTGCTCCTATATTCACAAATCCATCCTATATTGTAGGTACATTAATGAAGTATTTACAGCTGTGTGCTTATCTCTTAGCTTTTGCTTTTTTGTATCGGGTTACAGCCAAGATGGGGCTCTGCCTTGAAGGGTTTTAGTCATAACGAATCAACTTAAGGACTTGTACTTACTCTATTGGCCTGTTGGCTGATTTACGGGAATGTAAACAAACCAACACTGGTTGAAAATGGTGTGTGTGTGTGTGTGGTGGGGTGACAAATACAGGCAGCTTCCACACATTTCTGTCTAGCAAACTCACTCCCAAGGCATTGGTTGACCAGGGACTAAAGAAGAAGACACCTGTCCAAGGTGTCACACAGTTAGACTGAACTTAAAACTATATCATTACAAGGTGTGCTTCTTAGCCACATAGACATACCTCACCTGTGTAAATGAGGGGGTGCTGAAAAGCTCCTGAGGTTGAGTAAAAATTAAAAATACAAGAAGATCAGTTAATTATGATTTTATTCAACATATTCTCCCTCAGACACAGCAGTCCTTCAGTTTTTCTAAACTTGAATGGTTAGGACTCCAACCAGGCCTTTCATGATATCTTTAAAGCCAGGAACTTTTCAGCACCCCTCGTATATCTATAGGTATTACTTATTATCAACAACATAGATGAAGGCTCTGAAGTACAAGCTTCTCATTTATTAGCTTAACTCGAGCAGTACAGAAAGTTTTAACAAACTAGGTTTATAAAGGTGTAACCAGTTAAGTCAACAGAATGTTTGCACCTCAGCATAAGTATTGATGGTTTATTTCCCATAGCCAGCACTGCAGATTACCTGGCATAGATATTTAAACCTCATCGGCCCAGCCTACCAAACTGTAATAGATTCTATAAAAAGATATTGTCTACCTGTGTCAGTAGTGAAATCGTTGAATAATTGCCAAATATTTTATTAGTTTTGCAGTGCAGGTTTCAAATATGTCTCAGAGCAGGCAACATGAAACCATTCTAGAGAATCTCAACATTCTTTTTTTCTAATTTTGAAACAAGGCCAGCAATTTTGAGGGGGTACATCGATTACCTTGACCTCAGATCTCAATTGGAATTTATTTCATCAACCCCGAAAGGATGAAAAGTAGTGAACCTCAGCAGAATTTGAACTTAGAACATAAAGAACTGGGTGGGAGGGGGTGGGGATGGATTGCTGCTAAGCTTATTTTCCAACACATTTATGATTCCGCTCTGCCAGCTCACCACTGCTTTCAACTGAATAGTCATTCGTGGTGCCACAGTTGCTAAATGGGTAACAGGAATTTACTTGAATTGCTTCTGTTTAAATTATAGATAAATCTCAACAGGCATAATTATTTTTGCCCAAATCCACTTGTCCTAACTAAACAGGCCCATTATAAATGGGTCTGGATGAAAACTCAAAGCTTAACACTCCAATGATGGCCTATCTAATGCATATATATATATCATCATCAATTTACATTTGCTTTCCATGCTAGCATGAGTAGGCCGGTGCAACAGGATCTAACAGGTTGGAGGACACATAGTACTTCACTGTCTCAGTTTTAGCTTGATTTCTACAACCAAACACACACACACACACACACTCCTGCTAGCAAGGAAGACAGACATACACATTGAATGAATCAATCGATATTTCAGTAGGTTTCTTGCATATATGAGACAGACTCAAAACATCGAATCAATCAATAATTGTAGGATTTATATAAAAAAAATTAACCTCCATAATAAACAAGACAATCTAGCTTATGCCAAGCCTTTGAATTCAAACTATGGACTACAGTCATGATTGTCTAATTTGTGTTTAGTATTAGGGATTAAAGTGTAAAAATTTATTAATTTTTATCTGTAGGTAAATGAAAAAAGACTGATATTAATATTCATAAACAAACATCAGAGAGCCCCTCACAGGTATCATGAAGTGCTTTTGCTTGTTCCTTTCTTCATTTTTTTAGTCAAGAGGGAAGGCAGGGCCTCAGAAACAAGAGAGAGAGAGAGAGAGAGAGAGAGAGAAAGAGAGAGAGAGAGAAAGAGAGAGAGAAAGAGAGAGAGAAAGAAAGAGAGACTGTAGTTGTGGCTGGTGTCAAGTCAATGGCACCCATGCCATAAAAAGCACCCACTATACTCTCATAGTGGTTGGCATTAGGAAGGGGATCCAGCCATAGAAACCTTACCAAATCAGATTGGAACCTGGTACAGTCCCACCAGCTTACTAGTTTTTAGTCAAACCGTCCAACCCTTGCCAGCATGGAAAGCAGATGATGATGATGGAAAGTGTAAGTCAATTACATCAACCCCAGTGTTTAATTAATGCTTATTTTACTGACCTCAAAATTATGGAATGCAAAGACAACATTGGCAGAATTTGAACCTAAAATGTAAAGAATCAGAAGAGATACCACTAAGCATTTTGCCTGGCTCACTTAACAATTCTACCAGCTTACTTGAGTTAATGAAAGAAATAATAAAAGCAAATACTAAATGGAATCAAAGCTATCAAAGCAGCTTCAATCAGTAAATTAGGAATTTACAGTCAACATTTCAATTAAAACTCGAAATAGAGATTAAAGGACATCTATTCACTGCTTAGACAATATCATCACCACTCCAAACCCAGGTAAGATTTCTGTAATTAAATAGCTTCATAACATGTCCCAGCATGTCTATTTTTCAGGCTAATTATTTGTAAATGACGAAAATTATTTCTTCTGAGATAAAACAAAACAAAAAGAAATATAGTAAGGAGAATTGTAAATATTTGTGCTATAGTTTCACTAATTACTGAAATTAGCCTCCATGTTTTTAGATAAAACTGCAGGAAATGAGGATGATGTTACAGAAATAACATCAATATGATAACAGTATATTGTCCCCGGGTCAATCCTTATTGAGCAGATTTATGATCAAATGCATTCCAACTGTGACCACCTTATCCTTTAAAATGGAACTGAGCACTAATTTTTAAATGTGTCTTTTAAGCCACATGCAGTTAAGTATTCTACCTATTTTGTATTAAAGCTGCTAAGATTTCTTTTAGAAAGAATACATGAATATAACTATGCTGATTATCAATACAAGGTCCAGAGTAACAAAACCAACACACTACACTTTATTTGATAAAGTTTTCTAATTATCTCCTCAAAAATCACTCTCGTCTCTCGCCACTATAATGCACAGCAGTCATGAGGAATCATATCAGTGAACAATAAGACAAGTTATCGTCCAAACTACAGAATGCTCAGCCATCAAATGTCAGAAAGTAGTGATATGTACGACAGATACTAAAACAGGGAGGTAATTAAAAACAATTTTGAATATCATCATCATCAAATATATATATTTTTTTCTTTTACTTATTTCACTCATTTGACTGTGGCCATGCTGGAGCACTGCCTTTAGTCGAGTAAATCGACCCCAGAACATTCTCTGTAAGCCTAGTACTTATTCTATCAGTCTCTTTTGCTGAACCACTAGGTTACAGGAACGTAAATGCACCAGCATTGGTTGCCAAGCAATGTTGGGGGGACATACAGACACACAAATATATATGTGTGTGTGTGTGTGTGTGTGTGCATGATGGGTTTCTTTCAGTTTCCATCTACCAAATCACCTCACAAGGCTTTGGCCGGCCTGAGGCTATAGTAGAAGACACTTGGCCCAAGGTGCTAAGCAGTGGGACTGAACCCAGAACCATTTGGTTGGCAAGCAAGCTACTTACCACACAGCCGCTCCTGTGCCTATATCTTCACTTTTCCATACTTGCACAGTTCAGGTGGATTTTGCTGAGACCTTAAACCTTTCCTGAGATGCAATTGACAATTCTTAATACATATTTATGTTTATTCAAATGAGGTGCATAAAAACAAAATTGTATGCACAACCTGTTCAATTCATGCCAACATGAAAAAACAACACTAAAATAATTGTGCTGATGAGGTTATGATATTCATGTCAACCTGAAGGCAAAAATATCGATCCATACTGCTACTTTAATGTTCCATTTCACCGAGTTAGCAGTGATGATGGGGTAAAGCGTGTCAGAATAAACTTCCCTCATCTTTCTTTGCGAGTCATTAGATCTATTTGGTTTAGATGCTTGTTCATTTAGCATGTCTTTTTCCATGCTAGTAAATGTCAGACAGGCTGGTATTTGAAGTAGGATTTTTACACCTGGATGCTCTTCCTGTCACCAACTCATAACTGTTTTTCAAGTAAGTAATTTTTAATTCCAGAGACACTGTTGAAAGCACAGAGCTAGCAAGTTGTTGACAGGAAATGTCAACACATGTCACCAGTTGTAGCACAGCCGCAAGCAGATTGTAAACATTCTGAACATTTGTCTAGACACACATGCACACACTGGTCACACCCATATGTAATTAGTCTTGAAGTGAAATTTCATCCATAGGGGTGCTTTTTCAACTGTTTGAGAAGGTTTGAATCCACCAGTCTCATTGTTATCCAACAACTTACCAGAATTCAAAATGAGATAAAAATAGTGAATGATCACTTATTGAAAATATACATAAAAGTTTTACTAGACACAAATCATTTGCATTATGCTACAAAATTAATGACCTGACAATAATTAAAGTACCAATACAGCTAGACGATAATTAAAGTACCAATCTGGTCATACCTAGATTTATCAAATATAGTCATAATTATAGATCTTTTATCTGTTACTCGTTTCAGTCATTTAACTGTGGCCATGCTGGGGCTCTGTCTCAACAAGTTTAATAGTCACGGACAACCTGCAGCATAGGAAACTTTCTGAATGGCAAACTTGAAATTTTTTCTTAGTAATGTGGCGAACCTGGTGATGAGAAATAGTTCATGGGAACCACTTCTGATAAAAGGCTGCCTATTACTAATTTAGTCAAACAAACCAACCCCAGCACTTACTTTTAAAGTCTGGGCAGCACAATGCGACTGAACCCAAAACCACATGGTTGCAAAGCGAGATTCTTAATCTTCCCGTTTCATTTCTGAGCCTAACATTAACCCACTCCATTTCTCAGCTCTTGACTGTGCCTCTTTTTACAAGTGGTCCATTCTTATATTTCATATCCTTAATCCTTAACCATAGACTTAACCAATGATAGACTGGGTGATCAGTCAACCAGTCTATCATTAAAAAATTTAGTGCCCAGGTAATTGCTGAAGGCTTTGTTTGTCTCTGACCTACAGTATTATATAGTTTAATATACATATAACATTTATAAATAGAAAAAGCTTCCTATTATATAAAAAAAAAGCCTCTATACAGTCTACATAATTTGCTAAAAATAACAAACAAGTTTCTTTCAAATCACATCCCGCTATCTTTAATAGGATTCCTTGAATGCTATTGTTCTAGAAATTACTCCAGAAAATAATTTCTTTCTAAACTCATACACAAGTTTCTAACCTTCATGCACAGAATTACTGGCTTTATTAAAAGTAATAAGTACATTGCAGAAATATCATCTGAGATTTTTGTGAGATATTGATGTGTTGGGCTTTTTGAACAAGCAGCTGTTATATATAGTTTGACAAACAGCAACTTTCATTGTCAGCTTATTTGTTACGTCACTGCTATTCAGGCAACTTAATATTTTCTAACCACACACGCACGCACACGCACACACGCACACACACAGTCACAGATGTGCACATGGGAATATTAGGAAGCATAGATATGCTTCATTTATGTGAATGCTAATAATGCTAAGGAGAGGACATAAATGTGTCAAAGAATCCACTCATTAGTAAATGTCAGAAAAGGGTACAATGAGATAACATTATCAATAATCATATACAACATACACACACACCACATTTTTCTATCTCTCTCCTTTGACTGGGATAGACATGTATCTCTCCAGCAAGACATCTGTATCCCTCAATATTGCTCCTTTCTTAATTATGCAAGTTATTTGGTGGCCTCACTAGTGTTGGTAGCATGAAAAATGCACCCAGTACACACTGTAAAGTAGTTGGTATTAAGAAGGGCATCCAGCGAAAGAAACTATGCCAAAGCAGACAATAAAACTTGAAGCAGTCCTCTGCTTTGCTAGCGCCTGTCTAATCCATGCCAGCCTCAGAAAACACATTAAATGAATATGATGAGGATATATAGCTTGTATGACAGTTTGTCTGTTTACAACCACGTCAAAACAACAAGGGTACCCACATGCACACACGACAGGCATTTTTCAGTTTCCATCTACCAAGTCCACTTGCCTGTGTGCCATTAAGTAGGACGGACTGCTGAGACCACATGGTTTGAGATATAAGCTTTTCAACCACATAGTCATGCCTCCACCTATATGTATACGTGTGTGTGTGGTGCTCACAGATATGAAACAGGAACAGAACAAAGACAAGTATCATAGAATAAGCAGTTTGGTTATGAAGCTGTATGTTGTTTGTTAATGACAATAACTATGTAAATATATAAATACTGTATACTTTCAATTTAATCAGTGACATAATACAACCTTTTATTTAGACAGTTAAACATATTTCCTAAATAATGTCATTCATTCAAGTTCTGGACGTTTATTGGCATACAACATATCTAAAAGTTTTAAAATATCTTATTTTCTTCAATAGAAAAATTATTTCAAACTTCAAGTTAAAACTAGTACTAGATTTTTAATAGGAAATTGTCATATGAAGTAAATTATGCTTTTATACTACAGCTACTACTACTACATAATTAAGTGTAAGTCAGTTCTTTAAACATGGGAATTTTATAAGGGATTGGTCCAGCTATTTTCCATCAAATTTCAAACTTCAACAAAGCAGGCAGACAAATGACTTCAGATAATTTAGCTTTTATATTATAGCACAATCAATGTAATAGGAGAGGTTGGATGCTCCTTGAATAAAGTATGTATAACTCTATACTAGATTGTTAGTTGTAATTTAGCCCCAGGTCATCCCTGATCAACCAGATTAGGTCTGCTCTATGGAGTTTGGGTTTTACATGAATGAAATATCACTGATGCTTTCTTCCTGGAAGGAAGTTCTTAGCTAAAGACAATATCTCATTCACATTTTTCCACTGCTCTTCAGACACTACTGCACAATTTCTCTACATCAATCACAAAGAAATCTGGATCCAAAAACAAAGTTGCACATGTCCATTCTATCACCTGCTTTATTAGCAAGAACACACAACCTCAATTACAATCATCATCATCATTTAACGTCCACTTTCCATGCTGACATGGGTTGGATGGTTTGACTGAGGGCTTGTGAGCTAGAAGGCTGCACCAGGCTCTAATCTGATCTGGCAATGTTTCTACAGCTGGATGCCCTTCCTAATGCCAAGAATAATAGCAGCTGTAATATTCGGACTGAGTCCACCTTGCTTGTCTCAGTTGTGGTCTAGACATTCAGAAAGACAGTGAACAGTAGAGAGTATACAACATACATAGACTGCAACAAACAATTGAACAATGCAAGTCAGAACATGCAATAGGAGATCCAACTAAACGGAGGTAAGGAATTCCAGGGTTGCATATTGAGCTTAGTCATTAGATGGCTTGATTAGGGCCACACAAAAGGATAAAGACCTCTTTGGGCCATGAATGACCATAGCATTGCACCTAGAAAGTCCTCTCCCACTGCCAAGGCACAAGTCTGCGCAAAGTCGTTTGTGGGAGACCAGCAGTCGCTCATGCATATCAGTCTCCCCTTTCCATGCTGCTGATGTTGTCCAAGGGAAAGGCAAAGGTTGATACAGCCTAGCACCAGTGACATTGCAAACCATTTCTACAGCTGAGTGAACTGAAACAACATGAAATAAAGAACACAAGACTCAGTCCAGCCTGGGAATCGAACTCATAACCTCATGATTGAAAGGCTAATGCTCTAACCACTGAGCCATGCGCCTTCACCACATAGGGCCATATAGCAATAAGAAATTAGATGCTGAATGGTTAAGGTGGTTACATCATGACTATGTAGAAATAAAATTATGTTATAATGTAGGCCAAAAGAATCTGGACTTTCCCTGGCAGTATCATTGCTTCTTGATACTGCTGATTGGGAGCAACACTGAAAGAGTGAAAACCATTGTAATCTCTAACAGCTGACAAACAGAATGTCACAATGCAAGTTAACCTAGTAGTAATTGTATATATATAGATAGATAGATAGAGAGAGAGAGATAGAAAGATTTATCAACAGCTATATAAACACACAGACCTTCAGACTGTAACTAGTTTGATAAGTGCCATCATTCTATTGGCACTTATCAAACAAGTTACAGGCTGTCTGTGTGTTTATATAGCTGTTGATAAATAAATATATCTCCATATATATCTCCATATATATATATATATATATATATATATATATATATATATATATATATATAGCGAGTGTGTGTGTATTCATTTATCAGAATGTACAATGCTTCACAGGTGGAAACAAAGAGTGAATGGAAAAATAGATCTGTGAGTCAGCCCAAATCATTCAATCAACTACCTGTGTACTATATGACTGCCTGATAAGAGCTGATCTGTAACTATACAATAACAAAATAAAATGACAAAGCTTATTAGCTCACTGAAAATGAAGAAATCTTGACATAGTCAACTGATTTGACCATTGCTTTTCCTGTAAGCAGGATTTGGGGGACAAGGTAGAAAATCCTTAATATAAACTAATTTGATTTATGAAGCAATGTTCAATATGAAAATGAAACTTTCCTCAGCATAACAAGTCTGACTTGCAAATCATTAACTGTTCTGCACAAGTTACATCCAGTTTTTAGTCGGCCTGTTTAGCATGATACATCTCGTGAAAGTTGCAGAAGAATGGAGAGACCTATCAACTTGAAACCAATGAAGGTGAGCAAGTTTCCTAGGTAGTATCACGTGTCATATATGGTCTCTACATACACTAACATGTATGCATATATTCCAAAACTGCATTTTTATTTTGCTCTGAACATGTAAATGGATCCCTCTTGTCTTAATATGTAAATAGCTAGGGGGAAGGAAAAATACATACATGAGTTTACTATTCATGTCACTATATTATCTAAACAAGTAAGCACTACAGAGTGGTGTCATTTTCTGAGAAATGTCAGCTTAGTTTAGTGTCAGCATATACCGTTGACAGCTGCCCTCTGTTATAATTACACAAACCTAATCATTACAACCTGTTAGATTCAGCCAGTCTAAGTAACACAGATGATATAAATGAAAGTAGTGCAATTACTAACATACTGGATCTCTGTAATTGTCATTTTGTGATGCTAATGACCTTTTTTTTAGATAGAGGAATGAATCTTTAACGGTAAGGGAGTAAGACAAATTGATATTTTAGTACTGTATTTCTCAATGGACATAAAGAAATACGAAACACAGAAGACACAGCTGTGTGGTTAGGAAACTTGCTTTACAATCACATGGTTTTGGGTTCAGTCCCAATGCACAACACTTTGGACAAGGGTCTTCTACTATAGACCTAGGCCAACTAATTCTTTGTGAGTGAATTTGGAAGACTGAGACTGTGTGAACGTCTATCACACACACTCTTTCACTGTTTGACAACTGGCATTTGTTTACATTCCCATAACTTAGCGGTTTGAGCAAAGAGACTGATAGAATAAATACCAGACTTGGGAAATAAGTACAGGGAGTAGGGTTGATTTGTTTGCCAAAATCAATTTGTACAAATACTCCTTTCTACTATAGGCCCAAGGACTGAAACTTAGGGGAAGGAGTAGGGGTAGTTGATCACATCAACCTCAGTGCTCAACTGGTACTTATGGACCCTAAAAGGATGAAAAGCAAGGTCAGTCTCAGTGGAATTTGAACTCAGAATGAAAAGATGGATGAAATACTATTAGGCATTTTTGTCTGGCAGGCTAATGATTCTGGCAGCTTGCCACCTTAATTTGTACAAATAATGATTATTAAATATAATCAGTTATACTTGGGCTGTAGCGAAAAAAAAAAAAAAAAAAAAAAAATCAAGCTTGCCAAGTTCCAATTAAATTCAATGAAGCAGACATACAACCTCACAAGACTTGGCCAATATCTACAACAACTTAATTCTGAAATTTCACTATTTGATGTTTTAGTAACATTTTTACAAAAAGGAAAAAAAAAAAAGAAAAGAAAAAACATTAAAGTATAGAATATCAAATTATAGCGAAAAAATACCCATAACTACCTTACCAAGGAAACAGAGAAAAAAATGGGGGTGGGGAAGTAACAGGTTGTACACCCCAAAACAAATGGCGTTGCTGTGGAGAATGGCCAGCAACATTCATTGCAACAGCCACAAATTGGCAGCAGCCGGTCAAGCTCTTGTATTTTGTTCTATCTTTCTCTTCATCACAGGCAGTGATATATGGGTGTGCGACCGATGCAGCAAAGTTGGGACCGGAAACCATGTCACAGCAGGCCGCGTCCCAGATAAAGGAACTGCCAACCTCGTATGGGAAGAGGGTTATTCCGTCGGGGCCCTGAACTTGGTAGTGGAGGTTCCACAAGTGTTGCTAGTTTCATATGTTGCCAGTTGAAATAGATAATATCCACATAAATTACAATATTGGTTACATTTCATTTTCTCTGCATGCAAAAGTACAGAAGTTGGGTGTACATTACATTAAACTATGTAAAAATCAAGCAATTTGTGTCCATGACGGTCGAGTCCCAAAATGGATACTTTCCTTGTTTCTATGGAATAATATCATTCCCTTTCGTCTGAGCGTGTCACTGCAATCAAAACTCATAAGGGCTGGGAATTCCAAGCTCTAGCAGTGTATATTTTATTACGCTGTTGACTTCTGCGTGTCTTAAGCAATCTACCGCTACTGAGTTTGCAACGCTTGGTGCCTAAAATTATTTTAGATATGCACCGTTCTTCGGAGCTGAGGATATCCCCAGGGTTGTGATGGAATATTAAGATTTTGCCCTTTATCAATGGATGACAAATGAAAAGCATTGATTGTGGAGGTCATCTCCCATTATATTAATTGTAGATGAAATGCAAATCATTTGTTTCTCTACAAGAAACAACATCCTAAGATCTATCTTTGACTCAGGAAAAAATGTTTGCAAAAGTCCTTTTTGAGTGTGTGTGTGTTCTCTATTGTCTTGGGATAATGACTCGTGTTAGGAGTGATTTTGATTGATTAGAAGAGAAATCATCAACAACAAAGAAGACATTATAGATATTGATTCCTGGTAATCATCAAATGTATTATTGGAAACGGAAAGCTGATTTTAGTTTTGAAGCCAAGTTAGATAAGAAGAGCATGTTGTTACTCGTTATGAAGCGACTGAAAGACTGAGATGATTATCAACGAACGTTGCATTATCGAGGGACCTACATGTTGAGTTCTATACCATCAGATTTGGCTACATTAGGGATTCCTAGCCAGTGTCCACGGAAGCTTTAAGGAGGTCCACAAGTGAAAAATTGTAATCTGTGGGTCCAATGTATAAATTTGGTTTACTAGGAGAGGAACCTGTATTTATTGAAATTTTCAAGATTTGTATTTGGAATTTATGTTATGAAAATAACGAAATTGTTTCATTGTTAGTTAGGGTCCACAGATGGTAAGATAGCTCTCAAGGGGTCCACAATTAAAATAAGGTTAACTCCTGGGCTACTTCATCAATGACAAGTGCAAAACGTGTAGCTTCAAATACCGGCTCTTCGTTGTATACCGTATTCAAATCAAATTTTATAGTCCTAGATGAAAAGGTCAGACACACATTAATGTAAGTGAAAGGGATCTAACCAAAACTCAAAGAGGAACCGTAGACAGCCTGCAGAAAATGATAAGTGCCAATTCCTTTTTCACTAGTCATTAATCGTTACAAGTGCTTAAAACATAATTTAGAAAAGATAAAAAAAAAAAAAAATTGAGAGAAAAGCGCGGGTGTGGCTAAGTTTTGCTCCCCAACCACGATTCCAGGCCTCCGTTCCAGTGCGTGACACCTTCGGCAGGTGTTTTCGGGGCTAATGCAGAATGGCACCTCTCCTGGAAAAATGCATTTAAAGAGAGAAAAAAAAAAAAAGATTTGCGGATTCCTACGTTTTAGATGTCGGGGATTACGAATAAGCAAAAAAAATTTTTAATTCGTTTGACTAAAATTCAAGGCGGTGCTTCAGCATGAAACAAGTAAAAATCAAAGGTTAAAAATAAAAGTTACGGCCGGCTGCGTACCTCGAAACACAAAGTTTGAGAACTGCACCCCCGATATATCACAAATAGGAAACCACAGGAATTTTCGTGAGGAAAAAAGTAATGGGTGGGTGTTTATTCCGAAATTCCACCGCTATTACAGTCACAGATGAAATAAAGTTCTCCTTTAGAAGTTTAATTAAACATCTTAAACTTTTAGAATTGAAGCTATTAAAAGGATTTTAGCTAAAAGAATTTTTTTCGCTTCGATGTAGATTGTATATGCTGGATGAGATCCGATTTAACGGAATTATCCGAAATGTATTTAATTTACAGTTAGTTTCTTCACAGCTAAAATCTATCGCAAGCAGTGTGACAAGTCCACAAGGTGAAGTGTGTGCAAACACACATACGATCATAAAAACAGTTACACACACAGACACTCACCCCACAGGCACATTCCACAAAATGTAACAGCAAATATCCACGCTACATACATACGCGCACACATACAAGTTAAACATATGTACTGCGAAAAAAGAGTTACAATTATACTTTTTAAACGATCAATTAATCCTCTATAATGAAAGAAAAAAAAAACAAATTCATAATCGAAAAAATATATATAAAGACAACGAATAGAAATAAGATGAAGGAAACAGCCTCCGACCATATACGGAAAATAGAACAAAGATGAAACGTGTCTGAATAACAGATTTCTTAATGACAGTGGGTTAACACGGTTTAATTAAGAAATGACAAGTAAAACAAATAAGAAAGAAAAGGATTAAGTCGAGCAACTGGTAGGGATTTTGTGGGAGTTATTTGTAATGGAGAGGAAATAAAAGCAGGAACAGCATCCTATTGACATTGTCTGGGCATCAAAGAAGATGGAGGAACCATTTGGCGTTTTTTATTAAGAGAAATATAATGTAATCGTATATATTTCCTTACCCATTATTGCTTTTCTTCGTGAAGCATGTGGTTCTTGGGTGTAAGACCATTCAAAATCTGTCCTAGAAACTTTGGCACCCATAGTGTTTCAGAATCTGCTAAATCCTGGTGAAATTTCATGAAAGAAAAAAAAAAGAAGTTAAATAGAAAAAAAATAAATTCATGCGCTAAGAAACGAAAACTTTCAGATGTTAGATGTTGTAATTTAAAATAATACTAATCAAAGAAGGGCCGGATTCAATTTACTAACCGTTACATTCAATGGATGAATTCTAAGTGATGGACAGAAGAAACTGCAAGTTAATAATTACCAGCAAAAAGCAGCAGCAGCAGCAACAAAATCATGAATATTCATTAGCTGTAGTTTGTGTATGTGTGAGTGTGTTTGTGTTTGTGTGTGTCTGCGTGTGTCACGTGGTCTTGTTAGTGAGATTCCGACTTCTGTGTAGCATAAGCGTCATAGAAAGAAAGCAGTCAAAATGGCGTCGGTTATAGGATCAGAAGTGGAGATCCAAGAGGTTGAAGTGGAGTCTATCCCTGTTGAAATGCCTATTGAGACTGTGGAAACAACAGACGATACAGTCGAAGTACAACCTATGATTGCTCTACAGCCATTACCTGAAGCGGCCCAAGAAGAGATTGTTCTGCAGACTCGTGAGGAGGTGGTTGGTGATCCGAACCTCGTGTATGCTGACAGCATCCCCGTACCAGCTCCAGAGATTGAAATATCCACAGAAGAAGCGACCATCACCCGGAAAGGCAAAGGTGGTAAGAGACGAGCCAATAAATCACGAAATATGATATCGACATCAGCTGTAAATTGTGGAGAACTGACGCTAGACACTAACTCTGCTACGAAGAAATGGGAACAAAAGCAAGTACAGATCAAAACTTTAGAAGGCGAATTCTCAGTAACAATGTGGGCTACAGGTTTGTGATTTCTCTACTTTGATTATCTGTTTTGTATCATCCCGAATACACTGATTATTTTTATTAACTCGATATCGTTTCTTGCTTATATCGAGTCTTTCCGTCAAACCCTAGACCGATAAGCTGCTGTTCGAGAAAGAAAGTCAATAAATCTATGTTGAAAAGGTCATAGCTTCTCTGTGACGTAAGCCACAAACTGGGGCATTTTATGTAGCCGCTCTGTATTCATTTTAAAGAAAGCTGGACCCTATTTTAAGTCATCTTTGATGAATATTGTTAGCTATACACATGTTTGTTTTGATTTTGAAGTCGGCCATCATGATTTCCATGGGCGCCGCCATATTCTGAGAATATGGCGGAAAATATACTATGGCGGATGGCGGCCATTTTTGTGAACACTAACTTGGTCGTCCTTGAAATTCGAAGGGAAATATTCAATTGAGAACTCTATTAGCCTAATAAATTTCAGTAAAAAATTTTTATAACAAGTTATAGTATAGTTTTATGATATTTATTTTTATAATCAAGCTTTAAACTGGTCAAATTTCCATGATCTGTTGTAGAGTCTCTTCACTATTGTCTATGTGTTTGTATACGTATGTATGTGTGTGTGTGTGTGCTTCATGGCTGCCAGCAAGTGCGCGCTGCTGTGTGGATGTATATTTCACGATTTTCACTTCATTTAGGTAAGTTGATATGGAAATAAAAATCAAACAAACTCTATAATTTTAACATTATTTCGTGTATATAAATCGATTAATGCTTTCTAAAATAAACAATTGGTTATTATCTGCATTTAAAATTTTTCTGGCTGCTGTGTAACGAAATAAGTCGAGGCAGTTTCACTACCAGCTTTTGTTGGTTTTTAATTTTTATATTATATATCTTTGAAAGGGAAGAAAATATTATTTTTCCTTATCAAATATAAATTGATTTTGTGATTACACTAATATAACGCTACAGCATTCACTTAAAGAAGATCGTGTGTTAAACTATTTCCTATGGCGTAATTTCTCTCCTCGTTTTCTTTTCTGTGTCTGATTTATTTTGTACGCTTCTAAATTATAATGGAATTATTTCGAAATGTTTATTCCGTCGTTTTCTTCGTTCATTTCTTGATACAAGTAGCTTATTATTGTTATTCTTGTCTAACCCAAACAACTAGCCTGCTCCTTTATCACTTCCGTAAACGTTAAGATATTGTCATCAAAAATTTACAGGAAGCGTTCGGATGTTGATCGTTTTTCTTTTTATATACTAACGAATCCTCTGCTATAAACTTGTTAAACTCATTGGTGCATTTAATCTAAAACTGTATTCCGTTGTATTGCACAATACAATCTAATTATTCTGCGGGATTCACAGGGATTATTAGCCTGCTAGAAATATCAACCAAATCGTCACCGAATCACAGGACAATGTAGTCCTTAGACAATGTGTTTCAAATAAAGACACAACGATCGTGTCTGGAATGCCTTTGATTGAAGGTTTGCCCTACCTGGGCTGGACAATCACACTATCTTTGATATACCAAAATATAATTTACGAATGCAACGGAAGCTCTTTTGGTTTTAAAATTAATGATTAACAAAAAAAATAAAGTAAAGTTTACGACAGGTGTAATGAACTGGACTTAAATGAGTAATACACGATCTAGCAGGTCAGGAAATAATTTTTGTAAATCCTGAAGGCTATTGTGTACCCATAAAATAACTGAAAATATTTGAAAATAGATGAAAGATTTAAAGAGAAAACACAGAATGAACGGAGCTTTTATTCATGTATTTTCATGATTGTAAAATTGCGTTGCTCCATCGCCGAGTTGTGTGTATACAGTAATGCAGTCAATCTGGATCGATGCGAAAACAATTGTAAATTTGTTTTCATTAACATTGAGTGTGTGTAAAATAAATTTCTGCTGTATCGCTTGGATGTTTTTCATCGTTTAATTATCTGAAATGTAGCTACACCGAATTCAATAGATTTTTCTGAATAATTGGCATCTTTTATTCCCTTGTTTCACTCATTGGGCTGTGACCATACTGGGGCACCGCCTTGGAAGGTTTAATAAAACAAATAAACACCAGTAATTGCCAAGCGAACTTTTTTAACCATACATCCACACTTGTGTCATTTGTCCAAATATTTAATTTATGTGACATTTAAATTAAATATTAGTTTGAAGCTTCTTTCATAACTTGACTTTTCACTATTAGAAATATATGAGCAGTGACTGGTTTATTTTAATTATCGTGATAGAACATTTAAAGCAAAGCTTGTTAAACTGTGTGAATGGTTACTGGTTCAAATAAAATATGCTATTTACCTTATAATTTTATCCTCAACATCCATTTCATGTTATTTCTCTGAAAACTTGACAATAGAAGGTAAGTTTCTCTCTAGAGAGACAATATGAATTGTTGGGATAACGGTTAGTAATTAACTCTGCAAACTCTTTTACGTTCATCAACTGTCTCTAATCCTGGAAAATTTTGTTGAACGTGCTCTTGCTGCTTTTAAGATAGGTTAACATGGGAAAAAAAAATCTGTTTAGCTTTGGCATTGTTTTAGATTACATTATTGTTGCAAGGGAAGAGTTGTCTTTTATTCAACAATACCTTTCTTTCGTCCACGTCTACTAAAACTAACATTCATCAAAAATCCTACTGCCATGCCAAACAAATTCACCACTGTTGTCTTTCTAAGTAATACAAGTAGATGGCACTTATTATGTATGATCACTATGGGATGGAACCTTTTAGATAATAATAATAACCAACCAGTAACATCATACAATAAGTATGGCTTCCACTCTATAGGGGACATCAAACACATAGTCCTCCTTCATAAGACTTAAAAACAGTAATTCCCACAATGTAGTTCACACAGCACTTAGAAGATATATCTACAACCAGTAGAGATTAATACTTCTGAGAATTCTATGGCAAAACATGATACAGGAGAAAATTACAAGAAGTATATTGATCCACAATCAAAACATAAGCCATGTTGGACCATAATATTAGGTACAATCTAAAACAGTCTAAACATTCAACTGCTAGTTTCCCTAAAACATGGAAACCAAAGTACTCAAAATATAAGCTGTTTAGATATTTGAGCGATGTTATTCATAACAAAATTCATTTTAACATCTCAGCACAAGCAACATACTTAAATCCTACTGGAACTAATTTCTAACATCTTGCCCATTAAAATATCAAGAAAGAATCCCCACATACACATAGAGGCACACGAGTGGCTGTGTAGTACGAAGAAGCTTGCTACCCAACCACATGGTTCTGGGTTCAGTCCCACTGTGTGGCACCTTGGACAAGTGTCTTCTACTATAGTCTTATGAGTGGTAGACGGAAACTGAAAGAAACCTGTTGTACCAACTCTGGTCAAACTGTCCAACCAGTGCCAGCATGGACAACGGATGTTAAATGATGATGATATACATAAAACTTGGTAATACTACTGGGTTTTGTTTTTGTTATGAAGAGTATTGTGTTATGCAGCAAGAAATTTGCAGTGAATCAAGGTAACAGATCATTATGAATTGCTATATATTGTCATAAGTCTCAGCCTTTGTGTGTTTGCGAGCATTTATTTTTGATTATATTAAATATAGTATCTTGCTAAGAAATGCCTTCTAGGAAATATTTTAAAATTTGTTATTATTTTTGTTAGTGAAGTTGTGTTTATACTTCCTCCTCTTGTCAATTAATATTTTGCAAATGAAAATATTGTGTTTGCTTTATTGGATTAGCAAAGCATTTGAACTAGCTTCCATTAACTGCTAAGAACTATCACTCACTTCCTCTATTGAACAATCTCTCAGGGTGGTAAACTTATGTTAAATTTAACAATGCAATCTCTCCTTAATTCATTGGAATATCACAGTGGATCAGTTTTATTTGCTTCTTCTAATTCAACCTGTACATCATTTACCTGTCTTCAACTCATCACAATGTAACAATACTGTTCCTCAGTTTTTAAGACACAGCCACATACTAACTCTAACCCCACCCAACTATCAAATTTCTGTCTCACCCCAAAACAAGCCAAAGAAGTCCTCTGTCACAAGTATTCTCTTACATCTCAGATTAGACTCACTCGACAGTGGCATCATTCTGTACTTGTTATCTGGTGTTTTGTACCATTGATAGTGTTGGAAGGATATTCAGTTTCTGCTGATGTCAAAATCTAGAATGAGTACTTGAACTCATCAGTTTAATAAGTTGATGACTGGCTTCTGTTCTTCCTTCTTTAACTTTACTATATGTGGTGTGAGCTAACATGCTGTCGTGACATAAACCAGGTCTGACCTCATCAACTTTAACCACTTGCAGCTCTCCTTACACAAACAAAAAATTTTGTCAGCACCACATATATGCAACACAGATGCTAGACATTATCTCCGACATTCCATACAAAGTAAATAAAAATAGAAAAAGCAATTGGATGATAGAGCTATAATAGAGAGATTATTATAGCTAATGTATTTACAAAGATTGAGTCCTGGGATCAATTTGTTCGACTAAAGACGGTGCTCCAGCATGGCCGCAGTCAAATGACTGAAACAAATAAAAGAATTGGTGTTTAAGATGTAGTGACTTCTTATTCTCTAGATCAGTGGTTCTTGACCACTTTTTACCAACGGACCCCTTTGATTCCTATTTTATTTGGGTGGACCCTAATAGCCATTCAATGTTTTAAAAAAATTATCCCATTATATTTTCATAATTAAATATTTGGAATTTTATAAAAAAAAACTGAAAATATTTTGTGTATTGTAGAAATATATGATCAATTTAACGACAAGATAGTTTAACCACAAAATCTTATATGCATTGCAGTTGAGAAGCCTTGTTCTAGTCCAAGTGGGCCTGATGTGAATGGAGGACACAGCTTTTTCTTAGAAATAAGTACATTAAAAAAAATGAAGATATGTTGAAAGATAACAGCATAATCGCTAACAGAGCATGTATGCAATGAATTTGATATGTCAGATGTTTTTCTGTTAAATGGGAACCCAAATGTGGGAGGATTTTGTTATTAGAGTTGAAGATCTGAAAGCCACATTTTGTCCCTTCATACATAATAATTTTGAACTTTCTTTATTTATTTATTTTTTTTCAGGATCTGAAGATAAATCCAAGCTGGAAGATGAAAGTGTGTCGAGTGTCTCTGAAACAGATGCAGATTTTACTGAATATATGACAGGGAAAAAGCTTCCACCAGGTGGCATACCTGGGCTTGATTTAAGTGATCCGAAACAGCTGGCAGAATTTGCACGGTAAGCTATCAATATAGTTGCAATGCTGTTTCTGGCCTTCTGTGAAAATGTTTGATTTAAGATTTGAATTTTCAATATTCTATTCACTATTCCACCACATCACTTACCACAAAGTTGTTCATTAGTTGTCAGTTGTTTAGAAATTAATGAATTGATAATTTTTACGAGCTGCAAAGTAAATGAATGCTTGTATTGAAAGCTTTCGAAAGGGAAGATCAATTAAAAAAATTGAAAATGTGTCACAGCATGTAAATATTTATGAATATGCTTCATTTAAAAAAAATAAAATGCTGGTACAAAAGTGATATTTCACAAACTTTTCTAGCCCCAAAATTGTAAACAGAAATAGTTTTCATGCTTGAGAATTTAATGGCAACTAATGGCTTCTTTATTTCACTTCTGCACAAATCATTTCTCAAATACTTTTTTTTTCCCCCCCAGAAAAACATACACTTGTAACTATGTATATATATACGCTCTCTCTCTCACAGACACGCAGACATATACACACATAAACTTATAGGAAATGATATCGGTTAGAATAATGGCAGGAATTACAGCCAGCATGCTTTTTTGCATGTTACACCAGGCATTGCTTGTGTGAAATTTTATCCTGATCTTTTCTTATAAAACTTTCGATTATATATCTGAAATTATTTTCCACAAGTTTCTTTACTCTACTAAAAATAAATAGAAATTTAGCTGTTTCTATTGGAAGCAGATCACATTAAGCTTTTTTACTGTTGTATTAATGTCTCCAATACTGGCATAAATTGATTTTAATTTGAAGGTAACAAAGATGTATTTAATATCAATTTATTAACACTGTTTAGAAGTGTATATATGTGTGTATCAGAAGCCCTTAAGTGATGGTGGTGGTAATAATTTATATTGTATTAAAAATGTAACTGGTGTTATGCAGAAATATTAGTTGGAAAATTATATTTGGATCAACCAAATGGTTTAAATAAGTGTTCTTTGTTGTTTTTCTTTGAAATTGTTCAATAATATTTAAAATTTGTTTCATTTTATACCGTTGAGGACTCTTCAAAATGAATTTAGGCTTTTGTTTTAATTAGACAAGGGAATTTTAAATGTTTTTAGTATAATAGTTTTTTTTTTATAGGTACTCATATCAATAATAATATAATAAATAACTTTACATCTTTATTTCTTTGTCTTATTGACATTATCTATATTAGTTTAATTATCTTTATCACCTTTAGAAATTTACCTGTATAGTTTAGATCACAATTGTTCATTGGGTTTTATTTTATATGCCTTCTTTTTTTAGACATTAGATTTTTTTATATACCATTTTTGAAGAATGTTGTAGGGCCCTTTCTAAGGATAGCATAATCTTTGTCCAAACGACAAAGCCATTAACTATAAATGCAGCATAATTTTAACAATATGCTTAAATAGTCTTTTGTGTGATCACCACTGCTTTTTTATGCAGCACTAGTGAATATATTTTCTGCTCCTCAAACTTATAGCCATCACCAGTTAAAGTCTAAAGACACCTCATTTCATGCATTTCAACTGGTGTTTGTTACCTCTTTCTGAACACATACAACACTCACACACATATCCTCTCTGTCTTCTTTCTCTCTTTCTCCTTTCTGTCTGAGGCTGCTTGATAAAGACCTTCTCTTTTACTTAATCTAGTAACACCTCTACAGTACGTGCGAGGAAAGAAAAACGTGACCTGACCGTTGACCTGGATGGGCTTTACCATTCGCGCCTTTCTGGGTAAGCACAGGTTGAACGCTTCTGGTTCCTTTTTGTCCACTTTTTATGTAATCTTGTCTTATATTTGAGCCTATTATTTTTATGTGTTTTTTTTTTTAATATTTTTGTTCTTATTTTGGCTCTTGCAGTCGAAAGACTATTATTTGGTTTGCTTATTATATATTAAAATAGTTATGAATCTAAATTACCTGTTTTGTTATTGGTGCTAAGTCTTTGATTTTAGTTGTGAGTTGCATGTCTTTGGTATTCTCTCTCCATTTATGGCATGAGAAACTAGGAATTACTGTAAATTTGATATCAGGTTAGCAATTATATTTGTGGTCTGCTTCCTCCCTTAAAAAATTTTCTAATTACAAAGCGGCGGGTGTAAATAAATACATGGCTATTAATTTTACCCCATTCCCCAGACCTCTCCCTGCCACTTTTAACAGGATTCTGCCAATTTTGTGGATTATTTTTTATATAAAATGACTTAATAAGTCAAATTTTTATCTAATATATATAAATATTTCTCCATAGTGATTTTCTTTCCTCGCTCGCACAATGTTATAATTTATGAATGCACTAACAACCATTGCTATGGCTGCCTTTTCATTTATTAGACAAGTTTTTAGCAGAAAGTATTCTGTTTCTGTCTGTAGTGTTTCTCTCTCCTGTATGTGTGTGTAAATAAACTGCATCCTGTTGAACAAAATATTAACTATTTAAGTAAAAACCATTATAGCTGATTTCTCTTGTATGTAAACTGTTTATATTAGTTGAACTGGTGTCCTCATCTTGATGGTTGCTTCTGCTACTTTTCAGCTGTTGTACATTCCTGCCTTCTTCAGATGTCTTCTGTTGAACTTGGTTGTATCAGAATTTAGAACCTAACCCTTTATTTGACCCACGGGGGGTACACTGTTCTCATTTCGCTCTCTGCGTTTCGTGACATTTTTTGTGAATTAGCCCCATGGATCTAATAAAGGGTTAAGTTCAAAATTCTGATACAACAACTGAGTTCAACAAAAGGCACCTGAAGAAGACTGGAGCATACACCAGCCAAAATGTAGTGAAAGCAACAACGAAAATGAAGACATCACTGACTAATATAGGCAGTATACATAATATAAATCCCTTGATTTCTTTCCTTTCCTACAGGTGTTTTAAAGATGTTTTTAGTGTGGCTGAAGAATATGTCAAGTAGTAACCAGTCATGGTTTTAGCTATTAGATTTTTAAACATTTCTGTGACTTATTTTCCTTTTAATCACTAGAGTTTTCCTTTTCCAGATTTCATATATCTAGTAAGTTTACTAATAAAAAAAAAATTAACACATCATTAAACATATTGATTGTTATGACTGAAATCCTATCTCTAATCACTGACCAAATTTATAAAGATAATAGAATGTAAAATAATATAACTAATGTTTCTCTTAATTTTTTTTCTCCTTTATGTGTGTGTGTGTGCGTGTGTCTTTTACATATTCCTAAAATATGAAAAAAATACATTTAAAATTCTGCATTGTTATGGGATTAGCTACTAACTAAAGAACCAAAGATTGGTAACTGTCTTTGCGATGTAATTATTATACATATTCCAGATATTTAGCATACATATAAACAAAGCTTATTAAGTCGTTGAATTTGACAGATTTTTTTTTTATCCCAGTTTTATGTGACCCTTCTCCAACCCAATTCCTGTTTTTTCATTTCATACTGATTCTGCTTTGTCCATTTTAAGTTTCATATTCTTTCTTCTGTGTATTTTTGCATATGTTTTATTTACAAAATATGCTGCTAGTAAAGAAATCCAGTTAGCTTTCAATAGGGACTTATTTTATTCTAAGAACCTTTATTCTTAATTTTAGAATAAAACCAAGAAAGCCTACTGATGATGTTCCCCGTACAGTGCCCTGCCCTCACAAGGTAACCACTTTTCTTTTTTCGTGTCCCCCCCCCCCCCAGATTGTCTCTGTAAATAACAATAACCTTCAATTGATTGATATTAAAAAAATTCCTAATTTGAAGAGAAGAGATGATTACTGCAATATTTTCATCCAAGTTGCATCCTTTAGCAGTATCAGACACAGCTCATTAACTATAACTAGCTTTCTTTTTTTATGAACTTTAAGCATTGTTGAGCTAGGGTTATTCTGTAGTTTTAAAGTAGATCTGACAGATAAATACATACAAGCAGTGTCCTTTATTTCCAGTCTTTCATGGAAACAAGTCTGGTCATGTTGAATTATTACCTTACTTGGAAAGAAAACAGGAAAGACATCCAGCCATAGAAAATCTGTTTCAACCAATTCTGTCTGACCCATGCAAGCATGGAAAAGCAGAACGTTAAACGATGATGATGATTGCATCAAAACATTATTGAACTATTGTGTCAACATCTCCGGCCATTGTCTCAACATGTTCTAAAATCTTAAAAGTTATTTCTATGAATTATGAGCTTTCTCATTATGTTAATGTCTACGACCAAATCAGAATAAGTTTTCTTCCTAAATTTACATTCTAAAAGACTTGTAAAATTGTCTTTGGTGCAGTCTCAAAGTACGTCTGGACAGCATGATTAACTCTAGCAAAATTAAATTTCATGATTATTCCAGTAATGATTTAAAATATCTACCAAGAAATAGAATTGGTATTTTCTGCAAGTCATGTTGCTTCAATAAATTTGACATATCCTGGCAAAAAAACAAAAACGTTTCAAACATATTCTACAAAAAATTAGTATATATATATATATATATAAATAACTTTCCACAGGTAAGGATAAAGGCATATTATCAGGTAACTTGAAGTTTAGTGCAACATTTAAGACTCTATTTGAGGTTTGTTTATTTTTTTTTTTTTGTATTAATTTTCAGGGTTGTAATAAAATGTTCAGAGATAATTCTGCTATGAGAAAACACCTTCACACACACGGCCCTCGGGTCCATGTGTGCGCTGAATGTGGTAAAGCATTTGTTGAAAGTTCCAAACTGAAAAGGCATCAGTTAGTTCACACTGGTGAAAAACCATTCCAGGTAAGTGTTGTTAAAAGCGAATATCTCAAGATCCAAGCTCATTGTTAAATTACTTAGACATTTAGTATTTCTTGATTAGAGCTGAAAATCTACATACCTTTGCTAAAAACGAAATTAAAACAAAAATGTCGCTTGTGTGCATCCTCAATCTAAACCTTCATGGTAGCCATTGGTAGTGAGTGGTAATGGGGGTAAGATGGTTCAAGGGAGATAATTCTATTGGTCTTAGTGATGTTTTGGTGTGAAAAAGGCATTATTTTCGATTGGTGGGGAAAAAAGCCTGGCATGTAGTAAACTGACAGGATGTGAGCCTTGATTTATTTATTTACAGTATTTATTAAAATTGAATTATTTACATAATGTATTATATAGAATTATTATTCTTGGTACAGTTTTGCTCTGATGGATAACTCACCAAATACTTTTAAAACCATACTCTTCTTATCTGCTGTAGACCAGTGCATTGTTATATATATATATATATATATATATATATATATATATATATATATATATATATATAAAAACTGATGTAGCTGCGGTTATCAATTTCCTCTGGAATATAAATCTCTCACCACAAAGATCAGTTAGGGTTGGTGACAGGAAGTGCATCTTGTAAAAATCAGTTGTAAAATCATGCCATACTAGAATGGAAAACAGCTGGTAACCCTTTTGATACTGAACCGTGTATGTGTACACACACACACACACATATATGAAAGCTGTCATTTCTGCTTCTTGCATGATACTGTTTGAACTTAAAAAGACAATGTCATGTTGTTTATATTTCCAATGAACATTACATCCTGTAGCTTTGCACTTTTAAAGTAATGGAATGAGACTCCTTTACTTGTAAAATAGGATGAGCATTTAGATGTAAAAGTATTGCCCCAGATAAGGTCCTATCCAATCCATAGAAAAACTGACATTAAACAAAGTATAACAGCGATTCCTCAAGTTAATTTGCTGGCAGGGAGATGTGGGCAATTTATTTAATATATAAAACTCTGGTAACGTGACCTTTGATCTTTGCTAAAAGTTTGATGTAGTAATGTATTTGTTTATTTTTTATTTTTTTTTTTTTTTTACAGTGTACATTTGAAGGGTGTGGCAAGCGGTTTTCTCTTGACTTTAATTTAAGGACACATGTACGAATACACACTGGTGATAGACCTTATGTCTGTCCATTTGATGGCTGCAACAAAAAATTTGCTCAGTCTACAAATTTGAAATCTCATATCCTCACACATGCTAAAGCAAAGTTAGTATTTTCTTTTTTGTCTTTTTTTGGTTTTACAATATATTTTATGCCAGTTATATACATGACTCTTCCAAGGTGTCCAGTTTTAGTTTTTTTTTTTTTTAAATGCTTTTAATGAATTTAACAAACACCTTGTTTATCAATCAGCAGAACTTGTCTGCAAATCTTCACTTTTAATTATTGTTGATAGCTTGATGTCAAATGATGTATTACTTTTACTTAGAAATGCTTTAACATTTGCAGAACGAGATGTGCAGATGAACTGAATCTAATGCAGGGAATTGGCATATGTAGTTATGATGATGGGTAAGTTTTCTTGTGTTTTAAGCATCATCACATTCTTTTTAAATAATTACACTTCATTGTTATAACTGTGTTGTGTTTCATTTAATTTTCTATTTGTTTTTGTCATTTGGTAATGTTCTCTTCCTTCTAATGTTTTTTTTTTTTTGGACATGTGTACAGGATGATATTTTCCTAAAGATATTATTTTTATAAGTTTCAGCTGAGTAAACTTTGTTCTTTTTATATTATTTATTTCTGATGCAAAGAAAAAAACTTACAGTGAAATATATGTATATCTTAGATTATAAAACACTTCGTATCAAATAAGATAATGTGTAATGTTTTAAATGTATATAGACCAGCAAAGAAAAAGTAGATCCAAAAGTGATTATTTATATATAAATATATTAGCATATTTTGTAAAACAGATGTTGGTATAATAAACATCATAGCAAGTAGTAATGCCACAGGTAGTTTTAATTTAAAAGTGATAATTCTGTTTTCACTCATACTACTTTGCAATTAATTAGGGCTTTGCATATTCAATTTTTTAAATCTAGTAATAGAATTTCAGTTTTACATAGCTTGTATCAATGCTTAACCTTTTTTTTTAATAAATAAGTCTGCTGTAAATCATGTACTTGGATTGAATTAAATTCTGTGTTGAGACTTGTGTATAAATTCTAGTATTTGTATAGAGATTTAGAGCAAGAGTTTTATACTTAGATGCTTTACACGTCATCATTAAGGATGTATGCTTATTTTTCAGCTAGGTAGATAAAAGTGGGTGATATGCTTCCCAAAAGGGTTCTAGATAATGCCCCTATCTTTGTACAGTTCAAGAATTATTAACATTAGTTAAATTTAAGTATTTAATGTTTTTAATCTCCAAATGAAATATTTTGGTAACTCCAAAAGAAATTTAAACCTGAAATAAACTTTATCAAATTAATTACTCATCAACATGCTAGCTACACGAGTTAACAATCATTCTCGCATTTTGTCTTCTTTTGAGGCTACAAATTGTTTCTCAGAATCACCTATTTTTGGCAAATAGCATGTACTTGCATTAAACTTAATAATCGTATGTGCTGAATTTTTAATCCTTTGCACGGCACATTGCCTCAAGACACCTCTCTGGTTGATTTGCAAATTGCTTGCAATGGCCTTAACCTGAAACTCTTCTGCCAAATATTCTCTGAATTTTGTGAACAGTATAGTGCACAAAGCCCTGTTAGGTTAACATAACATTTAGTATCTATATCCATTCTGTACAGCCAAGTCATCTTCACTCTCATGCTTGAAGTGTCACGCATTTCTGACCAAATTAATTGTTAGCAATTTCTTTTTGCTGGGGTGAAAATCTTTTTAACTTAGACATTTTGGAGTGGTCAGATTCAAGTTTCATACTCAATTTGGGTGTAAAATAGCTTCTTTAATTCACATTATCTGGTAACAGTTTCAATTCATCTGTTATGAATAATTTGGAGAGAATTTACTATAATTGCTAATTATTAATGAAATCTCATTTTCATACTAGTTTTCAATGCATTATTATCTATATTTTATAAAATTCTTTTCCCAATTGCTACTTTTTTTTCAATCAAATTCCAATACCTTCTTTGCTTGTGATCTATCTCAAATCCAATCTTGCCTGCATTCAGAATTTCTCGCTCTCTATCAACATGAATACATTAACAAAATCTGTGCCCTCCCTTTTTTTTTTGTTAGGTCACATGCATTTCAACTGATCCTAAAATTTACAATTTAAAATTATTATAAAAATGGTTCAAGCTTTGATCTGAAGAAATCCCATTTTACTTAACAAACATTGAAAATATTCAGTTTGATCAAGTTGTAAATTCATATTCAATTCAAACTTGTGTCTAATTCAGCAATTTGTTTATAGGAATAATACCATTCCTTGAATACCAGTCTGTACAGTCACTTGTATTTGATCTGTCATCCTAATTAGAAGCTGATGTTGATGCACTCGCCTTTCCTTGTCTAGTGTTCATTTTATTTGAATGCAAAAGGTTCAATTTCTTCTCATCCACCATTTATTTTTCTGTAGGTTTTGGAAACTATAACAATTGGCAATTACATTATGAGAATCATCATTTAGTGTCGGTTGTCAATGCTGGCATGGGTTGGATGGTTTGACCAGGGCTGGTAGGCTGAGGGGCTTCACCAGACTCCAGTCTGATTTGGTATGGTTTCTATGGCTGGATGCCCTTCCTAACACCAACCACTCTGAGAGTGTAATGGGTGCTTTTACATGCCACCGGCACAAGTACCAGTTGCATGGCACCAGTATCTGCAGAAAAGGATATTTATTTTGGCTTCCTGTGCTGGTGGCATGCATACATGGGTCGTTGCCAGTGCCGCCTGACTGGCTACCCGTGCTGGTGGCATGTGAAAAGCACCCACTACACTCCTGGCGTTAGGAAGGGCATCAAACTGTAGAAACATTGCCAGATCGGATTGAAGCCTGGTGCAGCCTTCTGGTTCGCCAGCCCTCAGTCAAACCGTCCAACCCATGCCAGCATGGAAAGAGGATGTTTAAACGATGATGATGATGTATATTCTTAAATGTTTATAAGTTAATCTTGGAATACATGTTAGGTTTTTAAGCTGTTGAAAATCAAACCTGCCTTCATTTTTCATTAAAGATTTTATAAAGAAAATGTAAAATGCTTTTGTCAGTAATTTTTTTCAGTTCCTAACTTCTAAAATTGGAATTGGTTTTTCATTTTAATTCTTGTTTTATTATTTAGTTAATAATTCATTGTTTTTACCTATTTATTTTTTTTTTATAAATTTCAATTAGATTTCATACTCAGATGTTTGTTTTCCATTTTTTTATATCACAGTTCATAATACATAGTTTCTTTGTTACACTTTACTTTTTGAATTTCAAGGTTTGCTCCTCTCTTTTCTTTATTAACTTTAGAATAAATTTGGTTTAGTTTTATTTCTATACTGTAAACTCTTCTTATGATTTCTCTCCACATTCTTGTGATTGGAATTTTTTTTAAAAATCTTTAAATATAGTAATCTATTTTTGCATGGTATGTTTTATCTACTTCCCTTTTTCAAGCACTAAAACTGATTTAATAATTTTCTTTTTTTAATCTTTACTGTTTACATTGATCAAATAATTCAGTTATATATATTTTTTCCTTCTAAACTAGATAGAAACAATTAAAATTGTTTTATCCTATGTTTTATTTAGCATACAAGTTACTCTGTTTTGAAGTTAATCTTTTAATTTAAAATTCCATAGTGGGGTTGGGGTATTTTTACTGCATGTTTACTTAAATGAAAATGATGCATTTTACAAGAAATTAGAATTGAAATCTGAACAATTGTTCTGTTAGGCTTCCGGAATTAATGGTTTGAGGTTTCATTGTACACTAACCTCTTTCACTTCTGCTTGCCCTTGCTTACTTGCTTCAAGAAAATTACTTCAAAAGTATCGGTTGAGGGTGGATCTTGTGTTCCTTTTAAACTTTTTAGCCTATTATTTCTGTGATGAGGCCATCAGGTATATAATAATTTTATTCCACACTTACATACACACACAAACTACAAATGAAAAAAAAAAAAAAAAACCTTCCAAATTGTGTGTTTAGAATGTTTGTATTATACAAATTGGTCCTGTTTTGTGTTTGGAAAGTATTTTTTATTCCATCTTGAAGTATGAGATCAAGATTTTTTTTTTTTAGTTCATTTCATTAGCGAGTTAAAGTCTTAACATTGCTAAATTTTGATTAGGTAATATATTGGGTGTCGTTAGTTTATTAAAGAGGAAAATTGTTAATATTAATAATTCAAACATTGATTACTTTTTTTAATAAAGTATTGAAATGAGATTGTATGCATATAATTGTCTGGTTCTTGATGAATGTAGCATTGGTTTAGTTCTAACCCTCATCAAACAGGTACCATTCATGTTTATAAGTTAAGAAGTTTATAATTAGTGTCCACATATAAAATATTCATTAAAAAAATTACAAGTTTTAACTAATCTACATAGAGAAGAAAATAATGGATAATGAACGCTTTAAATAACTGATTAGAGTTATGTAGTTAATTTGAGGTTTAGGCTTTGCAGTCATTAAGAATAAGTTGTTAATTTAATTACTATAAACGATTAAAAACAAACATATCAGTATATGATATTGCCTTTCATTTTCTGATTTTTAATCAAAGCGTTACCCAATCACTTAATGACTTGTAATATTTATGTTTTATATGTGTGCTGTGATTAATAAATGTTTAGAGTACTGGACATAACTCATATTATAGGTTTAAAACTTGACATTCCACTAGATTTATTGCTTTGCTTCAGTCAACTAACTTCACTGGCGGTCAGTACTATCATCACTTCTTCAATACTGGATTATTAGCTTGAAGATGAGTATGCAGTTGTAGAAATACAATTGTATTTCTTGTAGATGTCAATAATGGAAACCTCTCTGACTCAAAATGCAAAAGAAAATAAAATGCTGCTCGTGTTTCTTGTAATATCAGCTCTGTATTGTATGTTTAAACTGGTTGAAATAACTGATTAATTAGTGTTTATTACTGATATCTTAGTGACCAAACTCTGCCTATCAGTAGAAACTGAATATGGATTTAAACAGGTTTGTTTTTACCTTGCTGTTGTGACAAAATATTTAATGGGGATAGTGCAGTCACTGCTGAATTCAATACGTACCGACTTTGTAATTACTTAGTCTTAGGAAGAGCAGTAGCATTATCTTACAGTTGTGTGGTGGAGATAACTGGTTGAAGTTAGATGAGGCAGTTCAAGTGTTACAGATTGTTGGGAAAATGCAAACAGACGGAATTACAGAATGATTTGAGTAAATGATAAGTACAAGATTAGGGGATGAAGAAAGAGATGGCTTATAGAGCAGAGATTGATGATACTTGTAGAAGAAACCAGGCAAAGCTCGGTGGTTGTAAAGTGTTATGGATGTAAAACTTTATTGGGTCTGTTATCTTAGTATGCGATAGTATCAGGTGAATGCAGTAAATTTGAATGAAAAGAACGGGTTTGTTGTGGGTGGAGTCCAGTTTATAGGACTATTGGTTTATATATATATATATATATAACAATTTTTTTGAATTTTAAGAACGTATCGGATCCATATATTCGATTAATTAGTTCTGGGCTGCGTTTAAGGACTTAGTGAGACTGCACATTTTATATTGTTTGCATTTTAAAGGTTTTGCTCAGAGTTCTTTTCTGATTGTCCTCTCGGTGATATGCAGATATTGTCCTATATATATTTATATATACTCTTTATATTATTTGTGTATTATTTATATTTCATTATTTTATATATTGGCATTGTTGTTTTCTTGCAATAGCTTTAGTTTTTATATATCTTATGTACAATTGTATTTAATATGTGTGCACATGTATACACACACACACACACACACATGTACATTTTAAATTCTCAGCTACAGAGTTTTCTCTAACTCTCTTTCAAAGAAATGATATAATGTGAAATCATGTTTACACCAGGCCTGTTTTTCTCTGTAGGAGTGAATTGCTTATGCTCTAGTCCACGGTGCTCACGTCGGCGAGCCTGAGACACCACAAGCCCCCTGAATTTAATGGTTTGTGTCCAACTTTCCTCGAAGATTCTAAAACCTTCTGATAGTTCTGCTTTTTGTATTGTTCTTCAATCTGGTTTAAAAGGCATTTATTCCAGCAGCATGAAGTTTTGATGTAGATGTCTTTCTCACTCCACCTTTCTCAATATTAATTTGGCTTTCAAGTGTTGCATGATCTGAATCTTGAATATATTGATAGCTCTTGGCTTATATTACTTATCAGCTATGCATGTTATAAGTCATAAGTCAGTCAGCCTTGTCATATATGAACTGCTTTTCTATCAGTCTGCTTTATAACCATTTATTTCTCTATCTTTTTTGTGTTTTATTTATTTCTATAACCACTTGCTATTTTTACATTTAGAAACATGGGCATTCTATTTTTAATAACATTTTTGGGGACCTATACAGTAGTTTGTGGGATATTAACTGTTGTATTCTGATTTCCACTCCCATTTTTTTTTTTTATTTAATAATTTTGTCTGATTTATTTATTTAACAAAAGGGTGATTTTTAATATTTAATTTGGCACAGGGCCAATTTTTCTAGAGAAGGGAGTGTAGTCAACAAACCAGTCCAACATATTATTATTAATTTTATCGACCCTGAAGAGATGAGATTTAAAGTTGACTCCTGTGGGTGTGGTTTATTTATTGATTTATTTTTTATATTAATGCTAAAGAGGTAATATTTGACTTGAGCAGTATATTTGTTATATTCTTCATTATTGTTTTGCTGAGACCTTTTAATAGGAATGTGTATATACATTTATATATATATGTGTGTATATATAATCCTTTCTAAGCCTAAATATAAATATCTTTTGATAGTCTTTAGTTGTTGTTTGTATTGCAAAGTTAATTGTTATTAAATCTAATTTTGTAAACATATTTTTAGATTTCATCTCCCTGTTATAATGCAAAAACTTGTTGCTTTCAATAATTCTGCTTTTTTTTTGTTATTATGTTTATATTTTTGTGATTAAATAAGCTGGCTTTTAATGTCATAGTTTTTGCTTGATACTGTTATTTCAGAATATAACCTACTCCCAGTACATGAAAACACACATGCACATGCACACACACAGACATATATAAATAAAAAGAATTACTTCTCAAATGTACTTGGATTGGGTTGATGTATATGAGATTAATTAACAATATTAACAATTCATTTATTGATATTGCAACTTCAAAAAGTAATCATAAGTTTTGACCCTCCTATTAAGGTCTCTAAACTCAAGAAGCTTCCTGCTGGAAAATACTGTATATGTAAGTATTTTGTTTTTAATTAAAGTGATTTTTTTTAGTTGATTTGGAAAAATTTGTGATGTGTGAATGTCTGAACTAAAATGAAACTCCAAAAATATATTTAATTGGATATTTAGTTTAATTCTTTAAAAAAAAACCCCAACATGTCCACAACTGCTAGTGTTTAAATTGAAACTTAAATATTCACTGAAACCTCTAGATTTTATTAGTCAAACATTTTGTCTTTTATTAACCCTTTGCCTGTCATGTGTGTCACATATGATACAGGGGGCATACTTGCTTGGCATGCACATTCCCAATGTTTTCTTCAACCACCAGAGTTGTAACGGTAATTTTCTATTACTCAGAATGTATGAAACCAAGCCTGACTAAAGTCTGAATGTTTGGAAGAAACCTGCAAAAATGCTTTGGACAAATTAATTCATGATTATTTAGAAAATTAAAGCAGGCCGTGCATTTTCAGTAATAAACGAACGCACTCACTCACAGAAGAGTTATCACAGGTTTTGTGGCTGGTAGAGACAAAAATAATTGTTTGCAATATAGTTTTTCAGCTGTCTGCTGTTTTAGAATAAATTAAATTTTCCAATTTTGTGACTTGACTTGGCATCACAATCCCTTCTTCCCAAGCTGGCAATATCCATTGTGACCATTGGTCATCTGTCTTCTCTTTGATTTAGATATATCTTAGAGGTTCTTTTTTTTTTTTTCTTTTCCCACTTGTGGAGTCTGAGGGAAGGAGCAGGGCTTATGATCTTTGCAGGATCTCTGAGGCCAGTGATACTATTGATATTCCATTTTAAACTGATGTGTGTTAACAACTAAAGGAAAGACATTCTCAGGGGCTGATGCTCTGGGGTGAAAGGAGAAGGCATTGTAGAGAGTGTGGGGCCAGGGAAGGTGAAGAGTGGTGGAAAAAAAATGAGTGAGTCGAGGGGGCTAGGATGGTGGGGGTACAAGACCAGTCACCTCCAACAAACAGAGACTATTAGAGTAATGATCAAAAAGTTAGAGGAGACGGAATATTTGTGAACCAGGTTTATTATCTACTACTACTACTGATGTCTCTTTTGTTTGCTGGTATCCTTGTTTTCTGTACTGATAAAACAAATGAATTTACACTCTGAATATTTCACTTATTGTAAATAAAGGCAGCAGTTTCAAGAAGTTTTTGTTTTTGTTGATGTTTTTTTAAAAAATTTTTTTTTAAAACCTTCTGCATTCATCATTAGTTTCCTTGTATATCACCTCTGTCTTGTCAAGCTGCTAGTGGTAATAATATTGCTATTTGTCCTGTCAACAAATTGTCTGCTGACTCTCTTTTGAACATGTGTTTAGGCCACTTTTGTCTTTCATCCTTTCTTGTGTCAGTAAAATATGAATCTAGTGTTGAGATTATTATTTAATATGCTACCTGCCCTGTGCAACACTAAATTTGTGGCTTTGAGCCATTGTTAAAAATCAGTATCAAGAAGCATATGTAAAATTTCTTTTCAAAGTAAATTCTGCTGTTATATTCTTACTACAGCCCCATCATATTTATTTCTCAAATTCAATTTTAGTGTGAGGAAGAAGCAGATGATTGTTAGCAGCCTTTCTTTCCTGGATTCCTACAGTAAGTTCTTAGTTATATCTTTAGCCACACTAATTTACTATTATTTCTTAATTGCGATCGTTGCCAGTGCTGCTGGACTGGCTCCTGTGCAGGTGGCTTGTAAAATACAACATTTTGAGTGTGGCCGTTGCCAGTACCGCCTGGCTGGCCTTCGTGCCGGTGGCACGTAAAAGCACCCACTACACTCTTGGAGTGGTTGGCATTAGGAAGGGCATCCAGCTGTAGAAACTCTGCCAAATTAGATTGGAGCCTGGTGAAGCCATCTGGTTCGCCAGTCCTCAGTCAAATCGTCCAACCCATGCTAGCATGGAAAGCGGACGTTAAATGATGATGCTGTAAAATTTATATAATGGGTTTTTTTTTAATGTTTTTGTTTTGTTTTCACATTTGAAGCTAGATAATTTGGATTAATAATCTTATTTTTTTTACTGCACTGTCTCCCAAATATCATTTAAAACCAAACTGGCCTTGACGTTGGGTTTACACAGCTACAATTGAAACCAGTCTTGCAGTATTATCTGGAAAACATTGATCTATATCTTTTTTTTAATCTGTATTTGGAGTACATGAAATTCAATCATTGAAAATTAACTTTTAGTAGCCAAAAGTTGCAATTGTAATGCAATTATTAACAAGTTTCATTTTTTTTTTCCTGAAATTTTTTTCCCTTTTAACTGTTGATCTGGATTCTCTTGACACATTCTTTGCATCATGTTTTGCAGAAAATTTATCCCTTAGAACATAGGTTCTCAAAGTGGGTGCTACTCTCTGCACCCCCACCCCCACCCCATGGGCTTTGAGACAGTCCAGATGGGCGCTTGTGCCTGAAGGGGTGGGGGCAGTAGAGTAAAAGGAGCTATGGGAGAAAGGCAGTGGATTGGGGGACGCCATGAATTTATTATATTATTATTATAATATTGTATACAAATTATATAATATTTATTTATACATGAAAATAGGGGTGGGGGCACTGAGGGGTTGCGGTGGCCCTAAAAGTTTGAGAACCTCTGCCTTAGAGCTTGTCATGAAGCATTATAGCCTCATTTAAAGTTGGCTTTTCTTTTTTTTTCTAGTCCCTATATTGCAAGAGTTAATTTAGAAATATATAACATTTTAACATTTCAATGTTCAAGTACTTAAAAACTTAATTATCTTCATAAGAATTATGCTAAATTAGTTTAAAATAGCAATGATTGTAATTATATCTCACATTATTTTATAAGTAACAGCCTTTATGCTTTCATTTAGTTTAAAGCTGGGGCTTGTTTTTTACATTCTAAAACATTTCCTTTAATTTTTCAGAACCCCCCAAAATTTGAGATGAGAATGACGGCTAGTTGAAATGTTGGTGCAGAATTCTTCCAGAGCAATCTCAACTGAACTACAGAGGAAACAATGATAGTATTAATTTTGTAGATACATTTGAACAAGTCAAGTAAGAAAGTGGGTTGGGTAGGGACAAAATTTTAAAATGGCATTGGGGTGGGGTATATATATATATATATAATATATATAATATATATATATATTTTATTGTGGCTCTTCATTATTGCTGAAGACATTTTGACCAGGTTTTTTTATTCAGAATTATATTATTTTGAATATTTGAACCCTCCACATATTCATCATGCCTGTAGTTATTTGAGTCTTCAGTGCCATTTTGGTGCAAATACTATATTGAAATATTTATAATTCCATTTGACAGTAAATGGTTGTATTGTCTTCATGTTTTCTACACTGAACATGCTCCTGCCACTGTTTTGCTTCAGGCACTGTAACCTGTTGTAATAATAATGCTGCTAGATGATACTTTAATTACTACATTTAGCAGAAGGTTTTTGGCATTAATGTCTTGGACTCCATTCTGAGCAGATTTTATTCAGTTTTCTCCGTTAAAAAAACTTTTTTGGTTTTTGCGACTGATTTAGTGCAAAAGCTACTTGGTTAATTGGCCTACAATTAATGACTGGAAGGATAGAATTTATCATTTGTTTCCTCTGATGAAATACAATGTACAGACTGAGCTATTCCAGGGCAGGATTTGGCTACAAATTAAACATAAAAATAAAAAAACCAAAAAAAACCCAATAAACAAGAAAAAGAAGGGAAAAAATGTGTAAATGGAAAAAAAAAATAATAAAACCTAATTTATGTCCTATCTCTTAATTATCTTTACCATCTTTTTCATTCCTGCTCTGAAAACTATCTTTAATATTCAACAGTTGTTGAACTACAAGCAAAAAAAAATTTTTTTATCTTGCATAGTGTATCTTGTGAAATGCCCATTACAAACATACATACAAACATACACAAAAAAAATGGAAATAAACGTTTAACAAATAATTTCAGTGGTCTTCTTTTGTTTTTGTTGTATTCTTATTTGTTAGTTTTTAATTGAAGCACTGAAATTTTACCTTACCGCCTGACTGGCCTTCGTAGGATTTTCGAGCGAGATCGTTGCCAGTGCCCCTGGACTGGCTCTTGTGCGGGTGGCACATAAAATACACCATTTTGAGCGTGGCTGTTGCCAGTACCGCCTGACTGGCCTTCGTGCCGGTGACACATAAAAGCACCCACTACACTCTCTGAGTGGTTGGCGTTAGGAAGGGCATCCAGCTGTAGAAACTCTTGTCAAATCAGATTGGAGGCTGGTGTTGCCATCCGGTTTCACCAGTCCTCAGTCAAATCGTCCAACCCATGCTAGCATGGAAAGCGGACGTTAAACGATGATGATTGATATATATATATATATATTTATACATGTTAAAGTCTGTTAAAGTCATGTGACTGCAGCCACATAGAATAAGTCTGTTAAAGTCTGTCATACCGGCCATGACGAAGGGAAATAGCCCTGAAACTCGAGTTGCCTTTATATATATATATTTATATATTTGATCCTTTATATTGAACACTCAATATTTCATCTACATTCAATACTTTCTTTCATGGTGTCATCCATTTTTATTTTATATTGTATATTGTATATCATTATATATTGTATATTCCATATTCTATACCCCACATTAGTTCTGCAGGAATATAAATAAAATATAAAAAACAGACAGTGTTGGAACTCTTTTAAGCAAAATAATATATTCCTCTATACACAATCATACAAAAAAATCCACCTTTTTTGTATTTATTTTTACTCGCATATATATATATATATATAGGAGACAGACCTTTGGTGATATTCTTTGATTGAGAAGACCTGGCAACTAAAGTGAGATTGCTGCCATCACCAATTCCAGTGTTGCATATCCAGCCCATTTAAGAGTACCCTTGATACGTTGGGCGATATGATATGCTTGAGAAGACCTGTTGAATCAAGAAAAGCCAAAATCGTAGCTGTGGTGAGTGCTCCCTGACTGGCTCCCATTCCGGTGGCACATAAAATGCATCATGCGAACGTGGTCGATGCCAGTGTCCTCTTGATTGGCTCCTGTAAAACGTACCATCCGAACATGGTCGATGCCAGGTCCTCCTGACTGGCTCCCATACCGATGGCTCGTAAAATGCACCATCTGAACGTGGCTGATGCCAGTACCCACTGACTGGCTCCTGTGCCAGTGGTACATAAAAAGCACTGTCTGAACATGATCAATGGCAGGTCTGCCTGAGTCGCTCCTGTGCCGGTGGCACATAAAAAGCACCCACTCCCGGGGTAGATTTCTTCAACTAAGAGTGAGATTTATTCTTTGTAAGCCAAGTACTTATTCTATGTGGCTGCAGTCACATGACTGAAACAAGTAAAACAATAAGAAACTGCCATTTTAATCCCAAGCAATGCCGGGCATCTCTGTTAGTGTATATGCATATATAAAACAGATAATCGATTTTATACATGTTTCTGCAAAATATTAGAGGATCTAGTTCTATAGTCCAATTGTATTAATCCCTCAATCTATAATTAACTGACTGAAAAATAGAGAACAATCCTGTACCTTTCTAATTATTCTTTATTTATTGTATAAATTTTCTGCAGCCCCTTTTTTTCAGCATTATCATTTTAGTTGTCCCCTCTGTTTTATTTTGGCTTCTTTATGAAATGTGTTTATTAGTATTCTTATTTGTATTATTTACTGGAAGCTGATTCTAATTTGTTCTTCCTATTTAATTAATTCAGCAAGTTATCAATCTGTCAACATGTTTTTTTCCAAAATCTAGTAGTAATTTCCAATACCTGTTGTCTGCAACAACCCTGAACAATATAAGGTATCAGATTCCAATTGTTTTCATGGTCAGATTTACAGTTCTTTGATACTGCTATTACAGCCCCCCCCCTCCATGTTGCCTGTTTAGAACTAGTGAGATACTTGCTTAAAATAGATGACCTAGTTTCCAAATAACATTTTGGTTGAATTCCTTTCTTTTGGTAGTCAGTTTATTGTAGATTTGAGGAAGACAAAAGTGTGAGACATCCTCTATATTTTTGTTGTTGCTCAACTAAGGATTAGATTGATTAATACAGCTACAGAACTAGATCTCTCTAATATTTATCAGAAACATGTGTTAGCCATGAGTACATGAATAAATCCGTTATTTGTGTGTATTTTATACACCACTCTAGTAATGTACCAATTTCATTTGGTAACCACACTGAGGGTTTACAAATTTGACTAATGACATTTTGTTGAGTTCAGATTATCAGAATTCCCACATCTATAACAATATTATTGTTAGCCTCATGTATCTTCATTTACAGAGCGCTTATGAAGTGTTTCACCTGGGTTATCAATCCCTTTTTATTTCATGGCTGTGAGGTATGCAAGCCTGCAAAGGAGGACATTAGACCGATGATGATGTATGTGGATGGGGATAGTAGTGGCGGATTTGTGGAGCTAAAATACAAGTACAAGGGTAATTCAATTCAAGAAACTAAGCAAAAGAATTGCTTTTAAAGTTTTATTGGTCTATTTCTATAGACCAATAAAATTTCTATACATTGTGGTTGTTAGATAAATTCGTTTCATTTTTTCTGTAGCCCTGTTCTTCTACAACTTTTGAAATTCCAATATCACCCGTTTTCAGATATATGACGATGGAGTGTCAAATATAAAAAAAAAAAAAGGTGGGTATCAGTTCAGGGTCTAAAGGGACGTAACTCGACAAATCAAATTTGAGAACAATCGGTTAGGCAGAATTATTAGAGCATCAGGTAAAAAATGCTCCGCGGTATACGTTCTAGCTCTTTACGTCCAGTTCAGATTCCACCGAGATGAAGATTTTCTTTTATTCACTCCGAGTCGACAAGTTGAAGTATCAGTTAAAAGAGACTAATAAGATTAAGTACCAGGTTTAATGTGAATTGAGATTCCACAAGTGTTTACCCTAAAAATAGTAGAATGTCAATTTAACGGGACATAATAAAATTCCTATAGGAAGTTTGTCCAGTCTGTTGAGTTACCTCCCTTCACAGCCAAACGCTTGACCTTATTTTATCTTAAAAGGACTCTCACTGAAAAAAAACAAAATTCTATTTCTGTTTAATAATTTGTTTTCTTTTACATGGAACCTCTGCCAAACATGAAAGAATCAGCATTCATCTACATTCCTTTGTTGAATATCGAATTGTAGAATAAAAGAATATAGAAATAAACGAGGTTTAAGTACGTTGAGTTACGTACCTTTATTCTGAAACTTTAAAATGAAAGTTGGTCGCATCTTGTGACATTTTTCCAGGAAAAGGAAGTTAAATATTACACATCCTTAATAGTAAATCTTTCGCAGCAGCCAAACTAATAAGTGATTTTCTTTGAATTTTATAATTTCGCAAGGTTTAACTTTACATGTGAATTTAGATTCGTCCGTTATTTCGTTGACATTTAAGTTATCAGTAAAGCAGGAGTGATAGAAAACTTAGTTGTAATTTTTGAAGACATTTTATTGCCGATTTTACGAGATTTATGAAGAAACAGTAAATGAATTACAAAACGATTAGAAAATAAAACGAGATTGAATATAACAGTGTATGTGTTTTTTAATATTTTTTCCGCAGTAATAGGCGATCTCAAATTAAGCAATATATTAACAATAGCGCCTCACCAGTGAACTCTGCTAGGCGAGTTGCTGTGAGAAAAAAAAAAAAAAAATGGAGAATCTGCATCCTTCGTAAATATTTTAAATAGCTATATATCAATGCAAAACTAATATACTTAGTTTTCACTGAAGACTAATAAAAACCGGAGGGTAGAGATGGACTATATGTAATCTGAACCTTTCCCCCACTTATTTATTAATTTTTTTTTACGGAATCCCACGTTTTAGGCTATGGAGATTCCGATTCTGAAAAAAAAATTTTTGAAAAATTTCAATCTCCCCCCCCCCCACCAAGCAGGCTATTTACATGCTAGAAATAACAGCCAAATCTCACAAAACTAGTGTTAGGGTTAGGTTTACCCTGTGGATCTATATAAAAACCGGGGGGGGGGGATCGAAATTTTGAAATTGAGATTTTTGAAATTTTTTTTCCAGAATCGGATTCTCCATGGTCTGAAACATAGGATTCCGTAAAAAAAAACAAAATTTAAAAGGGGGGGGGGTATACCCAGATTACATATACTCCATCTCCACCAACCGGAGAACTAGGATGCTAGCATCCCTTAAAGGATCACAGGTCCTTGACACAATTAAATGTGTATGGAGAAATTAAAATAGCGCATTTAAGTTGTTAAAATAAACACATAAAGAAAATTACGAATGTTGATTCCTTAAATCAGTGGTTCTGAAACGTGGTCCATATGGTCCCAAGCGTCTATATAAGTTCTTTTTTGGGGGTCCACGCAACAAAATGGTAAATTTGTGGATCCACAATAGTATTTTAAGGGCCTCTGAAAAAAATTTTGCTTTAGATGAATGTATTGCAAGAAACAGCTAGGTTTCTTTCTCTAACATTTTCCATAGTTCAACCTAAACATTATTTTTTAACATCGACTGTCCACGAGAATAAAATGATAATTAAAGAGACCCATATATCAACACCTTAAATGAAAAGGTGTTGATCAAAAAAAGTTCATTATCGGTATGTAAAAATAAAGTTTATCTTTAAAACACAAGCAGAATTGGTAACATTAGACCTACTGGCAAAAATAACAAGTTATTTAATAAACAAATGATTATAATAGACGATCAGGAAAATAATTATGGTTTTCTGGTACTACTAAAGCAGCGCGGACCCGAACGCGCAGTCGCGCGTCCGCGCTAGCTAGTCGTGAGTGGTCGATCCTAACCCTAACCCTAAACACGTATTCATTTGCACACGCGGGTTAGGGTTAGGGTTAGGATCGACCACTCAAGACTAGCTAGCGCGTTCGGGTCCGCGCTGCCTTAGTAGTACCGGGTTTTCTTACATAGATAGGAATTGCTCAAATCAATAGCAAAAGTAATGGATATAAATTGATGTTAGAAACATTGTGATATTAATCAGTTTGGTTATGATCTTTATAAAAATTAAACATTTGTGATTAGTAATAGTCAGGATGTAAGTTTTGAAAGGTTTCGATTTACAACTTTGATTTTATTTTGTATCATATAAGCGGACAAGGAAAATATTTCGAAAAGAAAATGTTAAGATTGCCTCTTATTTCCTTTTATATATATTAGCAAAGCAAACCTATCTATTCCATCGTAAATGTTGAAATGCCTCAAAATATTTTTTTCAGTGTACATATTTACGTGTCTTTCTATCCACAGCATAAAGGAAGAACGTAGGGTGAATTCTACCATCCTGGTCTCCTTGGCTTAATATCACCATATTTTCCGAAAGGAAAAATTTAATTCCAAAATACAGAGCTTTTGCCAAGTTGATAAAAATGCATATTTCGCTCGAACTGCGCATACCGCTGATGACACCAGAATCCTCTGGCATACCTATAGCAAAATGTATGTATGCGCGGTTCATTTTCTTTAAGCCTTCGCACCGAATGAACTGCCAAGCTTCGTACGTGGTTCCATGAACCACTTTAGGAAAGTGTTCCGGATCTAAAATTGGTTCCAAACGAAGATTTACTTCTACTGAATGTCCCTGAGTAGCTCGTATCATGAAACGTTCATAAACATCTTGTTTAACAGCAAATCGCTGCTTGTCATTAGTTTCTACGATATGTAAAACATCTTGCAATCCCAGATTACGGAATTTCCACGTTTTTAAAATATCTTTAACGTATATATATCCTTCTTCATCCATTTGCAGTCTCGAATCTTTCTTTGGGTGACGCAAAATGAAAGAGAGATACTTTGAAAGAGCAACAACATCCAGATCAGGTCTATATGGATGATGTCTTCGTGGTTGCCTATTTTGGTTACGGTAATCGCATGTTTCAATTCTGTTATCTCGACGATGACTGGCACCCCTGGAAGTTTTATAGTTTTGCCGACTGTTATTATTTGAAGAATAATCGGGATATCTACTTCGTTCACAGGGATTCATAATGGCGGAGATAGTTTCACTACTTTCACTTTTAACAACGCGAAGGAATTAATCTTATAACATCAATATAATCATAAAAAAATAGAAGAAATCAAATATATTTTGTAATGAATTTCAATCTAAAGTGATTATAAAGTAGTTAATCAAGTTTATACTACCATTCAAATTTCGCACACTGCCCAAGTCTTTCAAAGTTTACAGTACGGTAATCAAAGTTTACAGTACGATGCAGACCAACTGAAGTTATCAGACTTGAGTGTAACTCTTTCGTGTATGATTCTGGTCACATGACACAAACAAGCTGTAAGTGAAGGAAGAGGAGAGAGGGGGAGATTTACGCATCCTTGTTAGCGTGTTTATCTCATGTTTTAAATATGCCTTGTGCCTACGAAGCTGTTCCAATATTGGAAAAACTCCCATTACAAATTCAAATCGGATCTATTGCATGTTACGGTAGGAACAGGATTCTCGTTTATTCATTTCTTTTTAACATATAATCACTTTTACTTCCCGTTCATCAGTTGTCTTATTCATATTCCACTTGGTATGTCGCAGTATTTTAAAGGCGATGAGATAATTCGCTCCGTTTCTTTTATACATCTCTAGCAGCACAACACCTTGTATAATTCTTTATTTCAATTACTATTTTGTTATCGTTATTGTGACATTGAGATACACTGTTGTATATCCTTTCCGAACCGATGTAGATTTGTTCGGATTGGGAGTGCCTTTCACACACCAGATCTGACGCCAACTATAAAAATTAAGAGTACATGCTACAATAACGCGTTTGATGAATGAAAAAATGCTAACAGGCTGGAGAAATAAATACAAAATACATTCGATTATTCGTACAACATATTTTTTTCATAATGAATAAGCACAATGCACTTTATGGCAAATATTTCATGTGACAGAACTTATCAAGCTATAATCATTTTTTTTTTTGAAGCGACCGAAGTCCGTATTTATTATTTAATTTATAAGTACAGTACATGTATCGGGATTGTTTAAATCCTTTATAGTTCTCCCTTAAAAACTGATAGCTTTATAGCAACCCGACATATCATTATTTAAGTGATTGCAATGACAAGTGGTTAAGTATCTCGCTTTTCTATAATTTGTCTTTCCGCTTAATTCGTTATCAACTTCGCCTTTCGTCGCTCTGGGTCGATAATGTTAGAAACCTGAAATTTATACCGGTGTGAAGCGAAATCCACTACAGACTTTCTTCTATGTTATGAGAAAGGCTCTGTTTTTCTATAGTTGTTGGGAAGATCACCTCCGGAATGTTACCCGTTATCACGGGACTTGCATCCTATTCCTTCGATTCACAATTCTGGCTCTTGAGGATATTTTTGCAAGTTAGGAGACATTAATATTTCTGTCAATAAAGATTCCGTTGCCCACACCGTTCCTTTACAACTTGTCTTGCGTTTCGCCTAAAGAACTTCAGAAGTTTGTTGTAATAACACGGTAGAGACTATTTGATCGCTGTAGTTCCGAGGAGAACATTATAACTTCTTTTCGTAATGAGAAAAGATATTGAACAAAGTCAATCAAAGTTTGAACTATTTAACACCTATACCAAATATTTTGTGTGTTTTACCTTTCGCAAGTGTTTCTTATGATTTGAATTGCATCGGGTCTACACTACACGTTAAGTTTGCTAATTCGATTAGTTTCTAAAACAGTTTTTGTCGACAGACGAGCATTTATATTCTTTGATACAAGAACAAGTTATTAAATATAACATATAAGGCTGACATCATATTTTGGGCGACGATATTATATACCCGTGTATGTTATTTATTAACGGGACACTGAGTTTTTATATATAAAATAGCTGGATATCCTAATTTATATTACACCTACTCGTTTCGCCATAATGTAGCACTTCAAGCAACACGAAGATCCATTGTTCTACCTACACACATACATACATGTATATATATATATATATATATATATATATATATATATATATATATATATATATATTATATATATATGTATGTATGTAATCCCGCCCCTTTTTTGACCTCGTGTAAAACACTTACTGCTAGTGATTGGAAACTCATCTAACCAAGCACTGGTTGTGCGTTGGAGATTCTTAGATTAATCATGATGATTCCAAGAGCATAGAATAGAGAATCTTTTTTGAACAACTACTTTTATTATCGTTACACTGGTTGGTAGTATAGAAACGGTTTTTACAGTTTTTCGTCAGAATCGTATTCATTTCATCTAAACACTTTTAATCGTAACCAGTGAGTTTAAATGCTTTTATATGTCTAATCTTCTGCTCTATGTCAATTTGGAAATTCATTTCTCTTGTCATTTGTGCCGACTTTCGTGTTGTTCTGAATTAAATTTGAACGCATTTGTTGCTTTTAGAGAAGAACACTAACTTTCATCAAATCACATATATGTATGCAATGCAAATCGATATAACGAGAGAGCCTCTGAAATGACAACCTATCGTTTTCAGTAAAAAAAGAATTTCATTATGCCATGTAGTCCTTGATATACAGAAGGTGAAGTGGTTAAAGGTAGAACACCTTTGATATCAAAACAACAGCCGAGCGGGCATCAGCATGGTCGTCCGACCTGCTAGAAATAGCAGTCAAGTTTCACTCATATCATACTCTTCTGTCTTGGGAAAATAGATAATATGGTTTTGCATACTTCAAAGACACCGAGTGGTCACGGCTGGCATGTTTTTTGATAATTAGTCAGCTCGATTAGGACTGACCTTGGGCTAATAAAATACAACCTCAGTCTATGCGAATCTTACTATTTAGATATTGTATTCTGTGTAACAGAACATAACCATAGAATTTTTGGCAAACGCTGTGTATGCAACATGTAAAACACTTTATCTACAAAATCTTCGTGTACAGAAAAAGTGGGACCAGCCTGGTTACTTTCGATCCCGTCGTGGAATTCCATCGGTTATTGAATATCGTCTGACGACGGAGACTAGTTATGAAACTCTCTCGTTTTTAGATATCGGGGGAGAGTAATTTGCAGTTTTGCTGTTCGATTAATGAATTACTGGTGTTTTGTTCCAACGCTGTACTGCATGTAGTGCAAGAATATAATTATTATTTAGAGTGTAGTTCGTCGAGATAAGCACATTGGTGGTACTTGTTATTTTCACACATCCCGTGGTATTTTAACAACTTATTCGAGCCAGAGTTACTTCTCTTCACTTCCGTCACTTGGACAATCGTTCAAGAGTGTATAGATGTATATTAAGTTATATCTCCACCCTGTTTGTTAGTGGTTGCTCGATTTTGGTGGTGCTACTGCACTCAAAATCTCCCCCATTCTACACCAGACTATCTTAAAAAGCGGGATACATTCAACTGCCTTGTCCGGGCTACGCTGTCCGAACGAAAGACGAGGTGATCACGACTGGATTGTTTTTGATCATATTTGCTTAATTAGTGCTGACCTTGGGTTAAGCAACACCAACAAAACCTCTACCTACATAAACGTAATGTACGGGTCAAATTTCTACGTGGTTCGCCTGACATGTTAGAAGTAGCAGACAGATTTATGGGAAACCACGCCTAACTTTGTTTATTTTAATTATTTTCTTTAAACAAAAAAGGACACATTGCACAATGTGGCCAATTTGTTGATCGTGGTTGGAGTACCTTTGATCACAGGGCCAGGTCAACTAGATCATGCTGATCAGGGGGTTGGGTGGAGCGGATAAACAACAATAAACAAACATGCACTACCGAGGAAGCTTTCTTTGTTTCTTTCTTCCTTTCTTTCTTTCGTTTTTTTTTCAAATGAAGTTTGTTTAATGTTAGTAAATGAACTGAAGGGATGGCTGGATGGATGGAGGTGGAATCACATGAAATCATTGTCATTGCCTCTCCTATGTTTAATGACTCATCGTCATAGTAGCTGTTCTCTATCTAGTTCCGTCACATTTTCTGCTCCATCGTAATATTTATATACCTCAATTTTGTCTGTAGCTGGTTAGAGCGGAGTTTGTTTGTTTTTTTTAAAACCTCACTTCTGTCTGTATTTTCTGTTGCTGGTAAACATTGTATTATTTTTCTTCCAAGTACAAATTTTAGTGTGACATTGAAAAACTTTTCCTCGATATTATACACACACACACACACACACACACACACACATATATATATATATATATATATATATATATATATATATATATGCGCGGGAGTGGCTGTGTGGTAAGTAGCTTTCTTACCAACCACATGGTCCCGGGTTCAGTCCCACTGCGTAGCACCTTGGGCAAGTGTCTTCTACTATAGCCTCGGGCCGACCAAAGCCTTGTGGGTGGATTTGGTAGACGGAAACTGAAAGAAGCCCGTCGTATATATATATATATATATATATATACATATATATATGTGTGTGTGTGTGTGTGTGTGTGTGTGTGTATGTTTGTGTGTCTGTGTTTGTCCCCCAACATCGCTTGACAACCGATGCTGGTGTGTTTACGTCCCCGTAACTTAGCTGTTCAGCAAAAGAGACCGATAGAATAAGTACTAGGCTTCCAAAGAATAAATCCTGGGGTCGATTTGCTCGACTGAAGGCGGTGCTCCAGCATGGCCGCAGTCAAATGACTGAAACAAGTAAAAGAGTAAAGAGAGTATGTAGTGGACTTCATTTAGGCATAGAGTAAATTCGAACCTGAATCTGCTAAATTTCACCTAATTTAACAGCACTTACCCCCACAGAGAAACTATGGCTTTACCACTTAACTCTTGTTATCTCTTCTATTTCACCAAAAGTTAGAATTGAGATAACAGACCCCCAACGAAATCTATTGTCTTTGCAGTATGTCTGTTTTTCTAACTAGTTTTGTATAGTTATAAATACTAGAACTCCGTTAGCCAAAATCAGTTTATGAACAGAGACAACTAGAGATGGCCACCGGCAGACAGCCACTTGAGACAAACGGCCAGAGAGAGAAGGAAAACAATACGAGACATACAACTCCGTCGAATCTAAGTTTCACTAGCTCACTTTCTCTTCTCTACAACATTACCCTATCTCTATTTTCTTCTTCTTGCTGCTGCTGCTGCTACTACTACTACTACTACTACACAAAGCATATATACAGGCCAAAATTAACTCCCTTTACCTCGCATGCTTTCCCACTTATATTACATACCTGCCCGTCGCGGCATGGTATATATTAAAATAACGGTAAATAAATTTGGAGTCGAGAAAGCATCTCGTATAGACTTATAGAGCTAGAAAGTTGAAAGATATATCTGACAAGTCCCTTAACCCATTGGGTACCGTTGGGGTGCTGCAGCTATGCAGCATATCTAGGGTGAGAAAGCCTGGTGGAGCCCATCCCTCTCCAGGCTAAATTCATTTCTACAGCTGAGTGAACTAGAGCAACGTGAAATGAAGTGTCTTGCTCAAGAACACAACGGATCGCCTGGTCCAGAGATCAAGCTCACAATCTTACAGTTGTAAATCCAACAACCTAACCTTTAAACAATGCGCCTTCACTAGTGGTGCTCATTTCTACAGCTAAGTGGACTGGAGCAACATGAAGTGAAGTGTTTTGCTCAAGAACGCATCGCATTACCCAGTCCAGGAATCAAAACCACAGTCTTACAATTGTGAGTCCGACATCTTAACCACTAGGCCAAGCATGAGATGTATCTATAGCAGGCAAAAGTGTCTAACATTAGCAATGGAATTGCTAAATCCAGATCCTTGCTTCTTTGAGCATTGTTCTTTTACATAAAATTATGAATGATGGAAGTTTTTTTTTTTTATCATAAGCAGTCTATTTGCCATCAAGTATTAATTATCAAATTTGAAACTTCTGATTCTTTTAAATTTAGTGACAGTACCTCATTCTGCTGCTTCGTGGGCATTACATTACCTTGATTTGGTTTCCTTTCATTTTCTCAACATAGTTATTGTGAATTTAATTATCACTAATTATTTATCTCTGATATTTTACCCCTTA
>NC_142938.1:6783349-6810849 GCF_046866305.1 Octopus bimaculoides
AATTTCCCAGTTTTCAAAATCATTCCCAATATCAATGTAATGGTGAAATTATCTTTTTCAGTTGTATTACTGGAGAAATCGTGAATTTAAAGAAATGCAGGTAAGTCCACTGTTTTTAACTCTCCTATTCTTTTACTTGTTTCAGTCATTTTTGATTCTGGCCATGCTGGAGCACCACCTTAAAGGGTTTTTTAGACGAAGAAATCGACCCCAGGACTTATTCTTTATTTAATCATCATCATCATCATCATCTTCTTCTTCTTCTTCTACCCCCCCCCCCCGCTTTGCGTCTGTGAATTTGGACAGAAAATGGTGCATTTTATGTACCATCAAATACAGTAATTAATTAATGATATAATAATATTGAATAATTTTGCCTTTCCAGCCTGATTTATCGCTTTACGACACACCACGAGCCATGAGTTGGTGTAACGATTCCATATTTGTCGGATTCAAACGAGAATATTTTGTGATAAAAGTAAGTTAACGAGTTTCAATATTTAATGTCCATTTATTTCTTGCTCTTGTTTGCTTCTTACTTTGTTCTAAAGGGACATTTGTGCAAGAGGGACATTTGTACAAGGGGGGCAGTGTGCAAGAGGGACATTTCGGTGGTAGTTGATAGCATTCGTGTATAACTTAGAAGTGACGCATGCCACCAACTACTACCGAAATATGTCGTGTATAACAAGGTCAGTAAGATCAATTGTCTGTCTGAGATTCAGCTGTAAGAAGACTGAGGCTCACAGAGGGCCAAGCAGGACCAAACCAGTGCATGTGTTTATTACCGGCATAATGCCTCTCCCAAGGTTTACTAGAGAAATATTCTTTTCCACTCTAGGCACAAGGCCCGAAAAACTAGAGAAATATTGAGGCTAATATATTGTTTCAAAAATTTTTTTTTTTTCCTTCTTAGGTAAATGATGGAAACTTAAAAGAACTGTTCTCTCTTGGAGGTAAGAGAAGTGAACCTCTTGTTGCTAAATTGTCTGATAATCAAATTACTCTCGGAAGAAATGAAATGTCCATCTTTATTGATGAAGAAGGTTCCCCAAGTCAGAAATATCCACTTCAGTGGACTGACATTCCCATCGCTCTTGGTAAGTTGTTACAGTTCGTCTGTTATCTTTTGCTTGTTTCAGTTATTGGACTGTGGCCATGCTGGAGTACTGCCTTGTGACCCTGGTGCTTATTTTTTTTCAAGTCTAGTACTTACTCCATCAGTCTCTTTTGCCAAACTGCTATGGTATGGGGGATGTAAACAAACAAACACCAGTTGTCAGACAGTAGGGGGCACAAACACAAACATAAGGACACATGCACACACACACACACACACACACACACACCGCCACCACCACCACGGTTTCTAGTGTTGGATGCCCTTCCTAATGCCAACCACTCCGAGAGTGTAGTGGGTGCTTTTTATGTGCCACCAACATGGGGGCCAGTCAAGCGGCACTGGCATTGGCCACACTCAAACGGTGCTTTTTACATGCCAGTCAAGCAGTACTGGCATCGGCCACGCTTGAATGGTGCTTTTTACATTCCACCAGCATGAGTGCTAGTCAGGTGGCACTGGCAGCGGGCACACTCAAATGGTGCTTTTTACGTGCCACCAGGTGACACTGGCATCGGCCATGACTGTGATTTCATGCAGTTTGAGAGGTCTTCACAAGCACAGCATATTGCCTGACGATTGAAGGGCGCTTTTAAACAAGCCAGTTATGCAACTCTGGCATTGGCCACGACTGCCTATTTATTCACACTGTTTTGAATTATTCTTGTATTATGTTTGTGAATTTGGTGACATGATTGTATATTTATGAAGTGACATTATAGGGTTGGTGTAAGAGGCTGGATCTTGACAGTTTGAACATAAAACAGGTAGAATATGTAGACCAGGTATGGCCAGTTTAAATGCTAAAGGCTCAAAGAACAATTTTGCATTGATTATTTTTAAAATTTATTTCACGTGAATATTCAGCATCATCATTGCAACACAACCAAACTATAGCTGTTCAATAGCTTGGCTTTTCACTTGGAGATATAACTTGGTGAAATGATGAGCCAACAAGGATGCATTTACGTGGTTGCTCAGCTTGCTAAAAATAGCAGCCAAATTCCCTCACACATAATGTGTATCTGCAGGCTTTACTATCAATAAACTGTTGTGAATTGTTTATTGTGTAGATATTGAATTGCTTTCATATTGTTGTTATAACATTTATTTATTGTTGATTTATTATATTATATATTATATATTATAGTGCACGATCCTCCTTACATTATTGCTGTCCTTCCAAAATATGTTGAAGTCCGAACTATTCAACCTCGTTTGATGATCCAAAGCATTGAGCTTCCTAAACCGTTATACATTTGTGTTGGCAGGTAAGTGTACTTTACGTGAAAGTCTCTCAGTAATTTTGTCTCTATTTTAGTATTACTTCTTGCTTTAGTCTTTCTCGAAATGGAATTTATTCTTGTCTTGAATAATGAGATGAGATGCTAGTCCATTATTTTGAATTAATCATGGCTTATCTCATAGCTTTAAGATTTCCATGATGTAATTGTTTATTTTTAGAATGACATTGTAGGATAGATGCAAGAAGCCAGATCTGGCCAGTTTTAACATAAAACAAGTAGAATATTTGTGCTGGATATGGTTTGTTTAAATGCTAAAGGGTTAAACATGAGAAGGAAATTTTAAAAATTAATTCTCAATTTCTTAAAATAATCTTCTCTTTTCTTCATGAATCATTAATGAACACTGTTAGGTGTTTGTTTTCTTTCTTCAACTAAGAGGAAAGTATTAATTCATTAAGAATTAAACGAACACCAACACTGTCTTGATTTATTGACTTATTAATTTGAGAGTGTATAAATTCTTGGAGTCAGTGAAAAATCTGCAAGAATGAAGGGAATTCATTTTATGAGCTTGTTCACATTTGCTGTTTGTTCTTTATTTCAGTGGACTTGTGTATGTAGCTTCTAATAATCATTGTTGGAGATTAACAAAAGCCCCTATTTCTGAACAAGTGAATGACTTGGTGAAGATCAAAGAATTTGAGTTAGCTTTACGTCTCGTGGTAAGTATACCATAACAGGATGTTTTACCAGCTCTCTTTCCTCTGCCATCATCATCATCATCATTGTTTTAATGTTCACTTTTCCATGCCCACATTGGTCAGAGAGAATTTGTTGAGGTAGATTTTTTATGGTTGGATGCCCTTCCTGTCACCAACCCTCACCTGTTTCCAAGTGAAGTAATATTCCCCCCAGGCCGGACATGTTTTCACAGAAGATTGGAAATAAACACCATTGCTTATATGATGATGATGATGCTCTTTTACAACCATCATGTGATGCCTAGACAAAAATACAGAGAGAGAGAGAGAGAGAGAGAGAGGGGATGGGGTTTGATCAATTTCTTCCTACCAAATCCATTCACAAGGCTTTGATGGGCCTAGTCACTTGCCCAACATGATGCACATGAAGACTGTACATAAGATGTAGGATGAGTTTTTGAGAGAATATTTTATAAAAAAAAAGCATGTCTTATATGCCATCAAGTACAGTATATATGTGTGTGTATATATATATATATATATATATATATATATATATATGTATATATATATATATATATATATATATATATCCAAGAAGGTTAGGGGTTGTGAATCCAACCCACTAAGGGATAATATCTATCCAATAGACTGAAACAGCTGTAAGTCATTATCACATTTTCTGTCACTATATGTCCTTTTTTAATTACTGATATGACATAATATGTTGCATGTGTTTGTATATTGTTATTATTGTCCTTTAGTAAACAATTAAACAAGTGGCCATGCTGGAGCACTGCTTTTACTTGAACAAATTGACCCTTCTTTGTAAGCCTAATACTTATTCTATCGGTCTCTTTTGCCGAACTGCTAGGTTACGGGGATGAAACACACCAACATCAGTTGTCAAGCAATGGTGGGGGACAAACACAGACACACAACTAGATCAAATCATATATATTCATATATTCTTGCATCAATAAATGTACAGTTTTGTAAGTTTACATATTTATTTAGTGATTTATTCATGCTAAGAAGGTCAGAGGAAGGTTGAAACATGTCAGGAGTTATCTCCGACTTTTCATGGCAAGTGATAAAATAATATTAGCGATTGACATATAAATTTTTCTCTCACTTCACAGGTATTTTTAGGTAACTGTTTTAATGCTTTAGACACAAAAATATATCAGCACTACACACACAAACATTTTTTTTTATTATTAAGAAAATGTTTTAACGATGATAAAATTAATTCTTTAGGCAGAGAATATGGAATCAGAATGTGAAGCAGAGAAGAAGAAACGTTTACAAAAAATTCAGAACAGACAAGCATTTCATTTATTTTGCCAGCACCAGTTTGATGCATCAATGAAATTATTCATGGAATTGGACACTGGTTTGTATTAATATTGGTTTACAAGGGGGTGCTGAAAAGTACCTGGCTTTGGGTAAAAGAAAATACAGGAGGATCAGTTAATTATGATTTTAGTCAACATATTACTTTCTCAGATTCACACACTTATTGCAGCAGTCCTTCTGTTTTTCTAAGCCCTGTAAAAGATCTTGGCCTCCAACCAGGCCTTTTGCAGTACCCTTAAAGCCAAGAATTTTTCAACACCCCCTCGTGTATGTTGCAATATAATTTTTTAGTTTGTTTGAGCCATTAGCACATTTGATATTTTTCTTGTATAGTTTAGAATGATTTTTGTAACGTGACCCATGTGACTCATTGTGCGATGTTGTTCACAGTCCACTGCCTCTGATTTCTTTGGGAGTGCAATAAAGATGGATTTACTTGTGGAAGTAACACAAGGTCTGTGACATTAGGTATGAAGAAGGTGCTTGGGGAGCTGTGAAATGTGGTTCTTACGGAGAATATTAAGGATAGACAGAGTCTAATGACGAAGTGATGACCTGGGCTGCATTGGGCCAAGCAACTGAGATTTCTTGGTCATTTGATGAGGAAAGAGAACCTGGAGAGTTTAGCAATGACTGGAAAGATTGATGGGAAAAGAAGCAGATGAAGGAGAAGGATGATATGGATGTCGAGTTTGAGGAATTGGTTGGACGAAAAGAGGCATTAAACATCAGGAATTGGAAACTGTTAGAGAAAACAAAGCACAGAGAATCGCGGAAGGATGTGGTTGCCTATGTCCTACATTCTGGACATGACAAAAAGATGGTGCTTTTTACGTGCCACCGGCATGGGGTACCAGTCAGACGGCACTGGCATCAACCCACGCTTGAATGGTGCTTGTTACGTGCCACCAGCATGGGTGCTAGTCAGGTGACACTGGCATTGGCCACAACTACAATTTCCATTTTGATTTCAATCTTGATTTGATTTTGATTTTGATTTGATTTTCGTCCCTCTTATGATCATTGAAACAAATACTAGACAATACACAGGGGTTGATATAACCAACTAAAAACCCTTACAGATAAGCAATATTTTATTACACTGTTGTTTTATTTTAATAAATCTGCTTTGTATAAAATAAAATTTCTTCATGATTTATTGTTGTCTGATAAACTTGTGATTGACATCTATATTTACGAATTTGTTATTTAAAAGATCCATCGCATGTGATTGGTCTCTACCCTAATCTGCTGCCTTCCTGCTACCATAAAGATCTCACCTACCCAGATACTGTGCCTGAGTTAGATGGTGGTGACCTCGAAAATGCCTTATTGGCACTTATCGATTACCTTAACGAGGTATGTGTGTATAGACAAAATTTTCTGTATATTGTCTACTTTCCTAAATACAACCTGCATGAATTAAATCTGCAAAGTATTTTCAAACATTGCAATACACAGTATACCACTATAAATGAATTTAGTAATTTACCTGTGTTGTATGTTATTTAGTTTTATTTGCATTTTGAATTAAAAAAATCATTGTTATTCTCTAGTTTATCCATCAACAGTCAAATGTTAATTGCATGCGTTGGGTTGTCAGATAAATCCCTGTATTTTCCCCATTTATTTTAATATTTATTTTCCATCAACAATTTTATTTTATCAAATCAGTCAATTGTATATTCTTCATTGTTCTTGACATCTTGCCAAGTGTTCTGCTTGCTTGTCAATGCCTTGATGGTAGCAGTCACTGGGTCTTGACTTCATTGAGCCACATTTGCTGCTCTACATCATTGTTGAACAAAATGCCTCACAGACTATTGGAGAGTAAAGGTGATAAAGGTGATAATTTCGAGGTGCTATCATCATCATGATTTAACAGCTATTGTTTCCCTGCCGGCATGGGTTGGCTGGTTTGACGAGTTGGCAAGCTGGAGAGCTGGAACCAGGCTCCAATTGTCTGATTTGCTATGGTTTCTTCAGCTGGGTGCCCTTCTTAACACCAACCACTTTACAAAGTGTACTGGATGCTTTTCATGTGGCACCAGCACACATGTTTTACACATGGCACTAGCACGGGTGCTTTTTATGTGACAATATCAGGAGAATATGGTTGGTGTAGTAGAGCTTTACAACCACTCTCTTGAATAGGATTTTTGGTCAAATCAACAATGTATCTCTTTTCTTCAGAGCATGTGGCACACATTTACTGAGTTTTCCGTCCTTACCCACAGAGTAAAAGCAAGAGGTAACAATATGATAAAAGCATCTCATCTGTTGGGTCAATTCCTTAGTGGATTGGCATGGATCCTTGTGGAAGAGCTTGTTCAATCGTCATTGAACTGTAGAGGTTGGCTGGAACACAGACAGTCTGTGAAATCGAATTTCTCTTCCATGAAGCATGAAAACCATTTCTGTGCCATTCTTTCAGTAACAGTGCCTTCTTCATGTACAATACAAATGTCTCAAGTGGCTTTGGCAGTTTTGGTACCTTGATTGAAAGCAAAGAGAAAGTGTCAAAAATGCTAGTGTCTGGACAGATTAAAATTTATTCAAATTTCAAAAAAATGATTAACGAAAGTTGTAGAAGAAGAACAGAGCTCAAATAAATAAATAAATAAATAAAACACTTTTTTAAAAACCATTTTTAAAACCAATTTTTAAAACCATTTTTTGTTCTAATTTAGATAACGTTGGAAAGAAATGAGCAAATTTATCTGAGAACCCATTAAAATGATAAAGCAATTCTCCTTTATATATCGGAGAGATTCACAATGAATTACTGCTTACATAATCCCCTCAAATTAGATTGCATCTAAGTAAAACATTGTTTGTCTGATAGAAATTAACACTCCCAAACACCCAGCAATTTTTGACCCATAGACCATTTTTACAATGCTCCCCCTCCCCACTCTTTCTGCAGTTGTTTCTTCCATGTTTTTTTCCCACCCAAATCCACTTAATGCATCTCCTTTTTCTCCTCTGTCACTGCTTTTGTGTCTTGCCTCCCCCCCCCCATTTCCTAATCTCTCTGCTCTAGATTTGCATTCTCCTGCAATTCTTCTTACTCCAAATACTAATTGAAAGTTATTTAAATTAAATGTTAACTCCTCTAATCTTACCCATACTGATTCTTTAGATAAAAAGGACTCGCGAAAGCTTTAGGTGTTCGGTTAAAATGAGAAACCAAAATAGAAATTAACAAAATAAAAGAAAGACCATCCGTCTGTCTGTTTGTCTATCCATTTACTCTACATACTATTCCTGGGAGGGTGATGAGGGGAAATAGTGGCAGACATATGGAGATAATGGGAGGGGGATGCTGTTGACAACATGAAGGGGTGTACAGGGGTGGGGATAAGGGAGGTGACAGGGCCAATTCATTTGATGTAATTAATTTCTATGACTGCCTCTCCTTCTATGATACAAAATCTCTCATTTTTTAAAAGTGTTCATAGTTTAAAGTTAAGATGTTATGACCCTATGTAAGACCCCTTTCCATTTAGTTGCCTCCCAAACATCAGATTAATAACAGAAATGTTATGTTACTAAATTCTTCTAAATTTTGATTTTTAAATATTTTTCAAAATTAATTAAAACTTATAGAAAGTGCATTTCATTAGAAGTATGGTCGTGAAAGAATGTTTTCTTTATATTCTTGTTAATCACTTACATTATTTCCAGCTTTTACGTTTCCTTTATTATCTGCTGCTAAACAACTATAATTATGGTTTTTTTGTACATCTTTTAACATTTTTCTTTCCTCTTGTTCATAGAAACGTTACCATATTATGAAAATTCCTAGCAAAGAAATAACAACCACTGCCATTGGGGACATGAACCGAACTATCAAATCCAAAAGACAGATTGCTCAAATTATTGACACAACTTTGCTTAAATGCTACCTTGAAGTAAGTATATTTCATCATCATCATCATCATTGTTTAACGTCCGTTTTCCATGCTGGCATGTGTTGGACGGTTCGACTGGGGTCTGGGAAGTGGAGATAAATGGTTTTGTATTATTTAATGATGGGCAAGGTACTGTGTTGTATTCTTGATATTTAGTGATTTTGTCTTCATGCTGTTGAAGCAGACCACATTGACACTCTCCCCACGACCACCACCACCACCACCACCACCACCATGTAACATAAATACCATATAACATAAGCAAATACTATATTTGATGGTATAAAAAAAAATGAACATTTAAGATGCAACCCAAGTTCAGCAGAGCATATTCAGGAAAAAATATTTTAGTGCATTGAAGTTTGTGGAATGTCCAACTTTGTATACAGGACCTGAGATGATTTTTTTGAGATATTTATTTAGAAAATAAGTCCATCATATATACCTTGAAATACCGTAAATAGTTTTAAGAATTTTGGTTTATTTTTCAGTTTCTGTTTTTTGTTTGTTTTCTATTGGATCCCACTTATATAATCTTTACATCATTTTGCAGACAAATGATGCGTTGATGGCACCATTCCTCAGGAGGGTGGACAATCAATGTCATATTGAAGAAAGTGAACGTGTTCTGAGGAGCAAAGAAAAGTTTAGTGAATTAATAATTTTGTACCGGAAGAAAGAATTGCATCAAAAAGGTATTATATGTTTTGTTTTTGGATTTGGTTTGCAAGATTCTTTATGTGAGTTTGTGTGTTGACTCTCCCCAGACACAGCAAGATATTATTTGTGACGACGACGATGACGATCTTCATCATATAATCAAAATAAGTGAAATAGAACCATGTGCATGCAATTATTACTGGCATAATGTCCCTCCTGAAATACAACATAATGTTATATTGATTATCAGAAACAGATATAATGTCAGAGAATTGGCAGAAACGTTAGCACGCCGGGCGAAATGCTGAGCGGTATTTCGTTTGCCACTATGTTCTGAGTTGAAATTCCGCCAAGGTTGACTTTGCCTTTCATCCTTTCAGGGTCGATAAATCAAGTACCAGTTGCGCACTGGGGGTCGATCTAATCGACTTAATCCCTTTGTCTGTCCTTGTTTGTCCCCTCTATGTTTAGCCCCTTGTGGGCAATAAAGAAATAAGAAACAGATATATTGTTTATATAAGCTGAGTATTTTAGGGAATAATATTTTGTTGTTTACTTAAATATCAGCCCTGATCAAACAAATTCTCCAGCTGTGACCATTCTATCTTTAATTCATATGAAGTGTATTCAGCTGCTATTTCTTGTTTGTCAAGAGTATTTATTCCATATAGTATTATGGAGTGAATAAAAATTTGAATTTTTTCCCTTTTATTCGTTAATGGTTTCAAATTTTGACCCAAGGTAACAATTACGCTCAAATGGTGCTATTTACGTGCCACTAGCACGGAAGCCAGACAGCTAGTGGCTCGTAAATAGCACCATTTGAGTGTGATTGTTACCAGCGTCGCCTTACTGGCACTTGTGCTGGTGACACGTTAGAAAACATTCAAGCAAGGTCATTGAGATGTTATTGTAAATGCCATTGAAGGCAACAGGTATTGGTTTCTCTTTGAAAATAGAATGATTTTAGCTGTGTGATAGATAATTAGTACTTTTGATTAGTGGAGATGAAATTTTGCATTATTTAAATATTGCAATATGTTTTCCTTATTTTTATCGTTATTACAATTATGTTTTTGTCCTTTACAGCTTTATCCTTATTGATGCAACAAGCGTGCCGGCCTGCCTCTTCGCTTCAAAGTGGTCAGGATGGTATTGTTGAATATCTCCAGCATTTAGGTTTGTAGTCACATTTTCATATAGAATTTTCATTGGGTTCTACAAATATTGTATTCAAAATACTCATAAATGCATTTAAATGTTTCAATACCAACCAGACTCAGATGGCCTCTGCTTCTACAATATGGCACCTTTGATTTTGAAGGGAAGGTGGGGGTGGGGGGTGGTTGGCATCGATCACGTTCGGCTGGTGCTTTTTACGTGCCACCAGCATGGGGACCCAGTCAGGCAGCTCTGGCAACGACCACACAACCATGCTTGTGCTTATAGTTAAATAAAGCTTTCAAATTATCTTTTCAGGTCCATCTCATATTGATCTTATTTTTGAATATTCTGCTGCTGTACTACAGAAAGACCCTGTAGAGGGACTCAGTGTAAGTAGCATTATACAACTTATGGGAGAAATTCTGGTTTTATTGAATAATGTTAGCAATTTTCAATCAGTATATTTCACTGAATTCATTTCCAGAAGTTTATCATTTAAATATGTATGAGCAGGTCTAGATATGTAACTTTATGCATGAGAATACATACATAAAATATACAAATCTGCACATACATACATACATACAAAAATATCCTGTTGATGATGTTGAAATTCCAGTGAAGGAGCTTTGGATCTAGGTTAGGAACTGGTTCTTTCCCTATTGGCAAGAAATCTTGAAATAAACTGAATGATGACATACATACATACATACATACATACATACACACACACACATATATTTATATACATACATACATACGTACATACACACACACACACACACACACACATGCATATATATACACACACACATACATATACGCACACATACACAGCTCACACACATGCACACACACACACACACACACACACACAACAAGCCTCCTTTCAGTTTTTCTGTAAAACCCCCTCACAAGCCCTTGGTTGGCATGGGGATAAATAGAAGACACTTGTCCAAGGTGCTGTACCGTGGAACTGAACCCGAACCCATGTAGATGAGAAACACACATTGAACATCTTAACCACATAGCCATTCCTGCAGTTATAGCTATCCTGACTCTTTTGGAATACTTGGATTTAATTCTGGAAACAAGACTTTATACTTCACCTTTTAGCACTTAAACCAGCCATATCAGACCAAAATATTCTCCATATTTTATGTTCAAACTGGTGAGAACTGATTTTTCACACCTACCCTGCAATGTCATTCTACAAAGCTACAACATAATGCATAATTTATTCAAAACAAAGTGAATAAATAAGCAATACATTTGACAGAATAATATGAAAGTTAAATGGTTAATATTTTCTGTTTTAGATATTTACAGAGGACATGCCTGAAGTTGAATCTTTACCAAGAGATAAAGTGTTGGAATTCTTAGAAACCAATTTTAACAGCACTGTTACCATTTTATATTTAGTAAGTACTGTTGATTGTTCACTAAGCTGGATGTTGTTTGTGAGAATTACAAATTTATCGGTAAATTATAATTCAACAGTTAAGTGCGAGTCGTTGTTGGTGTTGTTGTTATTATGATTAAAGGGATGGGTTCATTGGCAGAATCGTTAGAGAGTTTGGTAAAATACTTTGCAGTATTTGTTCCGGCTCCCTGCACTGTGAGTTCAACCTCCAGCAACCACCCACAATGCTCAGCTACCCAGAATGCACTGTTGCTTGTATTTACATGACTGTGCTGCAAGGCTGTGTGTTTTTTTTACAGGGATTTATGTACTCCTACCCATCAACATGGGTCCCGTGAATAGAAAAATATGAAGGCATCTGGTGAAATTACGCAGACAAGTGTTTTCTCTACAGGAAAAGGTAGAGATGATCAAGAAAATACGAGATGGTGAAAGCTTCACTAGTGTGGGTCACGAGTTTGGTGTCAATGAATCTAAATGAATCTACTATTTGTTCCATTTATAAAAAAGCATGCAGATGATTAGTTTATTGCTGATTCCGTTATCACTTTTTCTCTTTTGTTTACCAAACCTCTGTGATAAACGAGAATAGATGTATCAGCAAGATGAAAAATACAATGGAAACTTAGCTTCCTTGGTTTGTTCTGAATATCGTCTGCTATCTGTCTTATGTAGTGAAGGCACACAGCTTAGTGGTTAAAGCATCAGGCTTATAATCATGCAGTAATGAGTTCGATTCCCAGACTGGGCTGTGTGTTGGGTCCTTGAGCAAGACACTTTAATTTTACATTGCTCCAGTTCACTCAGCTGTAGAAATGAGTTGCAACGTCACTGGTGCCAAGTTGTATCAGCCCCTTTGCCTTTCCCTTGGATAACATCAGTGGTGTGGAGAGGGCAGGCTGGTATGCATGGGTGACTGGTAGTCTCCCACGAAAAACAACCTTACTCAGACTTGTGCCTTGGAGGGTAACTTTGTAGGTGCAATCCCATGGTCATTCGTGACTGAAGGGGGGGGGGATCTTGTGCCCTATCTCATGTACCTTATCCAACTTTAAACGATCAGCTCTCTTGGAAAACTGCTGTTAATATTCCTTTTTCTACTGTAAGGTAACTTAACAGAGGCTGATTGTTCATGTATTGTGTTCTTACTCCTTTTTCTTCTCCTTTTCTGATTTATACACAAGAGGTTTGTAGCTCTGTGTGTCATACGTTAAGTAACCAATTTAGATAGAATACACACCTGAAATGAAATTAAGAGATGTATTTGGTACTTTCTGTTATCTGTGTGATTGAATCATGGCTGGAGATGGTTACAGTGGAAAAAGCTTAGTAAGTTGATGGAAGAAAGTTAGAGTTATGTCTCTTGGTAGCAAGTAGCTTCATTCCACCCAAAATTTGTGGCCATGTGTGACATTGTAACATTTGTCTTGTATTGAGTTGCAACTTTTTACTATATATATATATATATATATATATATATATATATATATATATATATATATACATTGATATATTGAGTGGTTGGAATATTTTTTGTCTTGTCAGGAACACATTATAGAACATTGGAATGAAACAAACACAGATTTCCACAACTTATTAGTGAATTTGTACAGAGAAAAGACTCAAGAGATCATATTGCATAGATCCTCTTTAAATTCTGATTGTAAGTTTTTACTAAGCCATAGGGTTGATGCATAATTATTGCGGCTTTTTTTCAACAAATTTTATTCAACAAAAACAATGACAATATTTAACAAAAACGCCAAGCAAATGGGAAGTAATAGTTGAAGTAGATGGTGAATATGCTCTGGAATAATCATTTAAAGATGTTTTTGTTACATGTTGTTATTGTTTTTGTTGAAGAAAAGCTGCAGTAATTATGCATCAACCTAATATTTTTCTTATGCTAAACTGACAATTTTAAAAATTTTTGATTTCTCAAAAGATATTTTTTTAATTATTTGTTTTTTATTATCATACTGCAAAATATATAAACTTTTAATAAATTGAAATACACTTGTATGATGTTTTTTTTAGGATTTATCTTCTATCTTTTTTCTTTTACTTGTTTCAGTCATTTGATTGGGGCAGTGTCTTGAAGAATTTTTAATAGAATGAATCTCTTTTGTTTCTTTTTAGCACCAGAATTCCAAACGGCTACTGAGGAACTGGAACAGTTTAAGGGTAAACTCATATCTTTCCTTGAGAGCTCACAATATTACACACCAGAGCGACTCTTGTCGTACTTTCCCCTTGATGGTAAGCTTCAGATTAAAGTGATTTTGTGTGGGTTCATGTGTGTACATGTGTGTGTGTATCATGGTCTAGACCAGGGGTTGCCAAGGGGAGCTGGCGAAGAATTACAGGGGTTCGATGATAGCTAAGGGAGATTACTCTGTCCTATATGTCAACCAGATCCGTTTTGTGCTTGTCTCGCTACTGATTACTTTGATCTCGTAATCCAAAGTAATCTCATTTTAAACTGTAGATCACAAGGCAAAGTAGCACGTTTCTTTGTCTTAAGAAATGATGAGAATTTAGTACTGGTTTCTTGTAAAATGGGCATCAAGCTGTAGAAACTCTGCCGGATCAGATTGGAGCCTGGTGCAGCCTTCTGGCTTGACAATCCTCAATCAAATCGTCCAACCCATGCTAGCATGGAAAGCGGACGTTAAATGATGATGATGATGATGATGATGATGCAGCTGCTTTTGTCTCGTTGCTGATCACATTGTAAAAATCTTTAGCCAACATCTTACAGGTTTTTAGAAATTGAAAAGTAAACTAAACAGTAACCTACAGTAATCTCCCCTGTTGATTACCTGCCAAAGAGGCACCTAATAACGTTTCCTTTCTCCCTTATTCCCTTATTGATAATTATTTTTCCTGCCTACACTAGTAAATATTTCATCTTTGTAATGAAATATTCCAACTGACATGTTTAGTCTTCTCTTCTTCCTCACAGCCTAAAATTTATTCCACTGTTTGTATTCTTTGCTTAAAAATAGGTTTGGAAATAAAGATTATAAAGATACTTTGATCTGGTTTTATTGTCTATTCATTTAGATTTCTATGAAGAGCGGGCAATATTACTTGGGCGACTTGGCCGGCATGAACAAGCACTCGCTATTTATGTCCATGTTCTCAACAATCATAGTTTGGCTGAACAGTAAGTATTAGGTTTCGTCCTATTTTTCAATCCTTTTGATATCAACATGCCTAAACTCACCTTGGTGCTATGACACAAAATCCATGTTTTCAAGTGATTTGAATGATAAACTTCCATCAAAATTTCATACTAAGTTATGTCCCAAACAAGCTTAATAACGACCAAGATATTTTACTTAAATTCTTCATTATTTTAAAAGCTTAGGTTTACAGTTATCACGTAGGCACTTTAGATTTCTTTTAAAACATTTTATTACATTTAAATTTCTATCTTACAAACTGAAAAGGGGAGCTTGGTAGAATTAACTAAATTAGCATAGAATAATGGTTTCATATTTTTTTTATAATTAAGATCTAAACTGTTAATATATGAATGCGAAAGAGATAGTTGAATAACTGTAAACCTACTTTTGGGCCACTCTGTATTTCAAGAGAAATATGGTCACAAAATGTGACGTTTGATTAATTTAAGATTGTCATTGAATGAACGTGTGTTAATCTTGGTCTAGCATTTCAGCTTTGATCATCCTGTCTTTTTGTATATGTAGGACTACAGTGTTCCATGTGAATCCCTTTTTTCTTTCCCTAAAGTTGGTAGGTTGTGATTTCAGGAAATATATCGGCAATCGGTGATTTATTGCACGCATAGGAATATAGTCTTCACCTTTCTCCTAGTAGGACATAAAGAGTTACGTCCCTTTAGAAAGATGCCGCGTTTAAATTTTCACAGTCTTGTATTTCACTGGATTTTGTACGGCGCCTTTCCTTTTGGAAGGAATGTAAGTTTTTGTGTGAGGGGTCTAAGCTTCATGTGGGTGACCTGTATTAGGAAAGTAGGCCAAAGAAAAAGGATATATATATATATATATATGCATTAATTCCTATTTCATTTTTCACACATTTAGTTGTGTAGGTTGAACTATGGAAAATGTTAGGGAAAGAAACCTCACTCTTTCTTGCAAGACGTACCAATACATACATCTAAAGCAAAATCTTTTCAGGGGCTCTTATAATAGTATAGTGGATCCCCAATTTACAGTTTTATTGCGTGGACCCTCAAAAATCTTATATGGACTCTCAGAGGCTATTTGAACCCTGATTGAGAACCACTGATCTATATTGTTGCGCATATCCCAAACACCAGCACTACGGAATAGCACAGTAAAGGGAAACAACTTTGCTGTAAGAAAATAAAATGTACCGATTCATTCAGGAAAACTGTTCATTGGAGGAAATAAGAACGAAAACCTCGAAGGTATTCTGAGTGTGAAAAACAGAAATGTTTTATGTATTTTACAGAATTGAAAAAGGAAATGAAATTTTGGTTGTATTTTATTTTTTAGGTATTGTATCAACCATTATGACGGAGCTAAAGAAGGTAATAAAGATGTAAGTAAATGAAGTTTTTTTGTGTATTGATATGGGAACAGGCTTGGTTGAGTGCCAGAGACATTGCAGCCCTTTTGAGTCTTTTCAATGGCTCAGTGGTTAGAGCATTGAGCTTACGATCGTGAGGTTGTGAGTTCCATTCCTGGACCGGGCTGTGTGTTGTGTTCTTGAGCAAGACACTTTATTTCACGTTGCTCCAGTTCACTCAGCTGGCAAAAATGAGTTGCGACTTCACAGGTGCCAAGCTGTATCGACCCCTTTGCCTTTCCCTTGGATAACATCAGTGGCATGGAAAGGGGAAGCTGGTATGCAAGGGCGACTGCTGGCCTTCCATAAACAACCTTGCTCGGACTTGTGCCTTGGAGGGTAACTTTGTAGGTGCAATCCCACGGTCAGCCATGACCGAAGGGGTTCTCCTCACTCATAACCAATGACATCCTTGGACAAGAATTTGTCGTTTGTGATATAAGAAAATGTGAATAAAACTTTCACTTATGTTGCAAGTAACCACCTGGCTGAATAAAAAAATCTAATATATGCAATTGAAGCAGTATTCAATTTAAACAGGCATCTATGTATCATACTAAATGTAGACACACTGTTGATAGGCCAATTACTGTGGTATATATTCTGAAGTAACATCTATTATTGTGCTGTTTTAAAGACAATGAATATCAGAGAGAGGTGAAAATTCATCCCAGGAATTGTCTGTGATTGTACCAAATGCATTTCGGTCTTTTTGTGGGTCTTTTCAATATTCAGACATATTTGCATGCAGTCACATGTTTAGATGAGAATTTGCCATTTCTGATATTAGGAAAAAGTGATTGAAACGTTCACTGATGTTGCAAACAGCCACCTTACTGATTTTTTAAAAATCCACAAGTCCATAAGGGACGTTATCTCTGATCAAATACTGCAGTAACTGGCCTATTGACAGTGTATGTACATTAGGTATGATACATAAATGGCTATATGTATATATATGTGTGTATGTTTGTGTTTGTCACTCCCCCCACCACCACCGCCATCATTGTCATCTTCATCATCATCAAAAACCTGTCATCCATGGGTTGGACAGTTTAACAGAAGCTGGCAAACCAGCGGACTACACGAAGCCCCAATGTCTGTTTTGACATTGTTTTTACACCTGGATTCCCTTCTTAACGCCAACCACTTTACAGAGTGTGCTGGCAAGATCTGTTTTGGCATGGTTTTCATGACTGAATACCTACCCTATGCCAACCACTTTACAGAATGGACTGCATGCTTTCTACATGGCATCCGCAATGGCGAACTTGACAACCAACGTTGGTTTGTTTATCATCATCAGCATCATCGTTTAACGTCCACTTTCCATGCTAGCATGGGTTGGACGATTTGACTGAGGACTGGTGAACCGGATGGCTGCACCAGGCTCCAATCTGATCTGGCAGAGTTAATACAGCTGGATGCCCTTCCTAACGCCAACCACTCCGAGAGTGTAGTGGGTGCTTTTATGTGCCACCGCCACGAAGGCCAGTCATGCGGTACTGGCAACGGCCACGCTCAAAATGGTGTTTTTTAGGTGCCACCTGCACAAGAGCCAGTCCAGCAGCACTGGTAACGACCTCGCTCGAATGATTTTCTAACATGCTACTGGCACAAGTGCCAGTAAAGCGATACTGGTAACGATCACACTCAAATGGTGCTATTTACGTGCCACTAGCATGTATCTGTGAATTAGCGTTTTGGCAAAAGATGGCATTAGGGTAAGTATCCAACTTAAAAAATAAGTACCTGGGTCAATTTATTTCAAGGTGTGGCCCCCAACATGGCTACTGTCCAATGAAACAAACAAATTCTAAAATTCATTGTATGAAAGTGGTGTTTTGTGTCTCAGCTTCTCACTCACTCATTCAGTATTTATTATCTTATTATTCCATGTTTATTTAGTAAATATATTGTTTGAACATGTGACATTTTGAAATACTCCAACATTACATTGTTGTCGTTTCTTCTCTGATAACATTCAGACTGACCTATTAATGTGAAGTTGTCCGAAATAACAAAAAAACCAAAAAAAACCTAACCACTCGAGAATTTTCTTCACTCCCAACAATTTGTGTTTACCAGAACTCGTTTCGTTAAAAGATTCCAGTGTTGTCTTTGTATGTAAGACATTTTCTAAACCTTAACATTTAATGCCTTATGAGCGAATTTGGTCAATAGAAACTTAATGATCGTTAAAAGAAGGTGGCATGCTGGCAGAATCGTTAGCATGCTGGGCGAAATGCCCAGCAGTATTTAACCTGTTGTTACGTTCTGAGTTCAAATTCCGCTGAGGTCGACTTTGCCTTTCATCCTTTCGGGGTCAATAAATTAAGTACCAGTTACGCACTGGGATTGATATAATTGACTTAATTCCTTTGTCTGTCTTTGTTTGTCCCCTCTATGTTTAGCCCTTTGTGGGCAATAAAGAAACAAGAAACGTTAGGACACAGGGCGAAATGCCTACCAGTATTTTGTCTGTCTTTAAGTTCTGAGTTCAAATTCTGCCGAGGTCTACTTTGCCTTTCATCCTCTCAGGGTCAATAAATTAAATACCAGTTGTGTACTGGGGTTGATCTAATTGACTGGCCCCCTCCCCCAAAATTTCGGGCCTTTTGCCTTGAGTAGAAAAGAATAATCATTAAAAGATGGCCAGTAGATTAGCAGAATCTGTAGTGTGTATTTGACAAATTGTCTGTCTGGATTTAGTTATGGCCTTCTCTCCACACTTGTCACTCACTCGAGCGGTGGGTGGGGGAAGGGGGAAATAATGCACAATATCTCAACAGATGTTTAGTCATAAGTCACGTCTGATCAAATAGACTCGTGATGAAAAGGTGTTACTGTCATGACCATCCCATAGATTTTTCTTCTCTTTTTACATTTACTTGAGAAGATGCATCAAACTCAATAAAATCACTGTCCTCCATGAATTACAGGCTTGTCATTTACAGGTGCCAATGCCACATAAAATGCACTTGTGCTGGTGCTGCATAAACACACCCGTGTTGGTGTGCCGTGTATAAAGCACCCAGTACACTCTGTAAAGTGGTTGGCATTAGGAAGGGCATCCAGCCGTAGAAACCATGACAAAACAAATAATGGAGGCTGATGCTGCTCTCAACCTTACCAGCTTCTGTCAAACCTTCCAATCCATGCCAGCATGGACAGTGGACCTTAGATGATGATGATGAAGGACTATGTTTTCCAATGTGTCTGTTTTAAGGAGATAAGAGGAGGGAAATTTGGCTGCTATTTCTAGAAGGGTTGAATTTCTGTTTTTGGCTAAAATATTGAGTACATGGATGTATGGGTACAATGTATCATTTCTGATACGTTTCATCTAATTTTCTCTCTTTTATGTTCCTGTAACTTCAGAGGTTTTGATGAGGCTTATGGCAGTAGTTTTCAGTTGGTAGATGTAATTAATAATATAGGGGTGAGCAGAAGTTGTGTACCTAGAAATCACAAAATCAGGGCTTCCAATGAACTAGGTATCTCCTGTAGAACCGTTAGTCAACCTATGAATCAGTTAGGTTTTAAAGTGTATCTTAATAAAGAAATAGAGAAATGAAAAGAACATTCCACTCATATTAAGCAACTGTATATCTATTTTTGCTCACCCCTGTATAAATCGCTTCTGCAATCTAGGTTGAACATAGGCTGAGCACTGTTACGTTTGCATGCTAACAATCAGTTAATTGTCAGAGGTTGTTAGCTCCAGACTTGTGATCTACATTACTAAAATGTGTTGCTAGACTCATGGCCTTCTACTGACATTTAAACTAACACTTGTGAACAGATGTTTTAAATTCATTTCATTTAATGGGTCATTCCTCCATATGCTTTGCAATGCACTAACTAATCAATGAATTTCTTCGTTTTAAAGTATCTTAATTATGTAAAGAGACTATTTGAAAAATGGATTGTTGTTGTTTAGCTTTAGGTCAGCCTTCATCAAGCTGACCTTTGATCAAAGGCATTTTACTTGTGGCTGTCATGTTTTCTTTTTCTCTCTCCCATGTCTAGTGTATCTAGGGTTAAATCATCCAATGTGACCTTCTTCATTTTAAGAAAGGAAGGTTGTGATTTATGAAAGACCTCACTGTTCTTTTCAGAAAATCAAAATACTGCTGAGAGCAGTCGTAGTCTAACTGTGGCCCTTGAGACTTTCTGAATGACATGCCAATGAAAAACAACTTGAAGGATTTTGGTAGTGTGGCCCACCTTATTGATGAACCTTGTCTCATGCAGCCTACTTTTTGTAAAAGGTTGCCCATGCCTGGCTTAGAATCTTGATTGTTGGTTTCTGAAAGACATGTAGGAAGGTACAGATTACTAATGGCTAATTATGTCTGATAGCTTATCCATCTAATCTTTGTCTGAATTATTTGTAAAATATTGAGCCTGAGTTAAAAGTTAAAAAACAAAACAAAATGTAAAGAAGGTAATGAGAAACCCTCTTTTGTTTGTGTGTATGTATGTGTGTGTGTTTGTGTGTGTGTGTGTGTACTCTTGTTATGAGATGGTCGTAAATGAGCATTATTGTTATACAAGTGAGGTTGTTCATTTGCAGTTAAGCTACTGGAAAATATTTCCTTGCTTGGAAACAGGTAAGGGTTGGTGACAGGGAAGGCATCTGGCTGTAGAAAATTCTCTGCCTCTGCAAACTGCATCTGACCTATGCAAGCATGAAAGTGTGGACATTAAGCCTTTTAGCATTGAGATTATTCTATCAAATGTGATGCTTGTTTATTCACAGTTTTGAATTCATTTTGCAATATCTTGTAGTCTTGAGATTTCAATTATGTGGCTGTATATTTTTTAGACTAACATAGTCCACTCTGCCGGGTAGTTGATGTTAGAAAGGGCATCCAACTGTAAAAACCCTGCTAAAACAGACACAGAAGTCTGATTCGGGTTCCGACTTGGCCGGCTCCTGACAAACTGCCCGACCCATGCCAGCATGGAAGGCGGACATTAAACAATGATGATGATGACGGTGATTGTAGCGGTGAGCTGGCAGAATTGTTAGCATGCTGGGCGAAATGCTTAGTGGTATTTTGTCTGCAGTTACGTTCTGAGTTCAAATTCCACCATGGTCGACTTCGCCTTTCATCCTTTTGGGGTTGATTAAATAAGTACCAGTTACGCACTGGGGTTGATGTAATCGACCTAATCCCTTTGTCTGTCCTTGTTTGCCCCCTCTATGTTTAGCCCCCCTGTGGGCAGTAAATAAATAAATGCTGATTGTGGGGTAGGTGTGAGAGGTAGAATCTGGCCAGTTTGAACATAAGATGGAATATTTTGGTCAGAAATGGCCACTTTAGATACTAAAGTGCTGAATGATGGTGATGATGATGATGGTGGTGGTGGTGATAGTGGTGTAGGTGGTTCTTATACATAAACAAGCCATCAATGGAGAAATTATATGCTTGTAAAAGCATCCCAAACTGGCACAGAGGTTTCTTGTGACAGAATTTATGGTAAATGTAATTAGTTTTGTTGCTGCTCTTTTTCTGCTTTCTGGTTTCTAAACATTATTCAGATGTTCACCTTTGTTTACTTTTGTATTGAATTTTCGCTTTTAGTAACAGCAAAACCATAAAATTTCATCAATATATTTCCTTCGTAAAATTGATCAATTTTTGTCTTTTTTTTTTTCGCAATATTTCGTCAACTGCTGACCTATTTATGCTCAGAGCTGAGAAACCTATTTTCAGAACACCATTATCATGTCTTTCATTTAAAGATTTGGTCCGACTAACTCAAAAGCGTTGTTCAGGTGTGTTGTAGGCAAACCCCTAGAATTGGGGGAAAATTTTCAATAAGATGCTTAGATATATTTACCAAAGGGGTTGACTAAACTCTAATAAAAAGATAGAATTGAATAATGTTAGCTTTGGAAGACTAACTGCAAAGATATTGTGTTGTGAAAGATTTCTGATAATACGGTAACAGCTGGATCTAACAGTATGGCAGCTGTTTTAGAAGAAGGGAAGAAATATCCGAACAAGTGATGGCACAAATAATTCTCATCATCATCATCATCATCATCATCGTTTAACGTCTGCTTTCCATACTGGCATGGGTCGGACGGTTTGACTGAGGACTGGTGAGTCAGAAGGCTGCACCAGGCTCCAATCTGATCTGGCAGAGTTTCTACAGCTGGATGCCCTTCCTGACGCTAATTCTGGTTTTTAAATTTGGCTGAAATGGTTGGAATATTCTGAATCTTTTATTTTATTTTTTTATTATCTTTTGCTTGTTTCAATCATTGGACTGTGGCCATGCTGGAGCTCCATCTTGAAGGATTTTAGTCTCACAAATTGATTGCAGTATTTATGTTGATTTTTAAGTCTGGTACTTATCATATTGATCTCTTTTACCAAACTGCTACATAATGTAAACAAACCAACACCTGTTGTCAGATGGCAGTATAGGGAGACTAACGCACACATGCACACACACGATGGACTTCCACACTGTTTCTGTCTACCAGATTCAGTCACAAGGCATTGATTGGCCTGGGGTTATAAAAGAAGACATTTGCCCAAGGTGTTACACAGTTGGGCTGAACCAAAAAGTTATTTTACTAAATGTTTTCTAATTCTTGATTATTTAGTGAACTTCCAAAGTGAAGGTGCATAGCTCAATCGTGAGGTAGTGAGTTCGATTCCCAGACTGGGCTGTGTGTTGTCTTCTTGAGCAAGACACTTTATTTCACGTTGCTCCAGTTCACTCAGCTGTAGAAATGAGTTGTGATGTCTCTGGTGCCAAGGTGTATCAGCCTTTGCCTTTCTCTTGGACAACATTGGTGGCATGGAGAGGGGAGCTTGGTATGCATGGGCGACTGCTGGTCTTCCATAGACAACCTTGCCCAGACTTGTGTCTCAGAAGGGAACTTTCTAGATGCAATCCTGTGGCCATTAATGACCAATGAGGTATATAGTCCATTTTTTGTATTATAGTGCATTGTTGTACCGTTCAAAACTTTTTATTCTTTACAAACAATACACAATGCTTCAAGCGAACTACAATACTCTCCTATATCTATCTATCTATCTATCTATCTATCTATCTATCTATCTATCTATCTATATTTATATATATATATATATATATATATATATATATATATATATATATATATATATGTAAATATATTTGTGCATATATTTGTAGATTTATAAAATGGTTCTTTTCAAATGTGATTGGTTATACTTGCTTACTAGTAAGTGCCCTTATAGCACTAGTTATGCTCCTCCCTGCACTAAATCTTCTCCCAATTCTCTGGCCATCATTCTAATTCTCGTATTAACTATTTCCCCCCCTGATTGATGGCTGCCCATCTTGTATCTCATCTTATCTCAAAATGGGGTCAGTTTGACATTTACCTCCTTCCATAATACAACATTGATTAATGTTGTAATGACTGGTTTTTCGATGAGACATGTACAGCTGTTGGGGGCTGGCAGTTGTTTCACTTGTGTTATTGCTTTCTGTTAGTATTGAACAGTAATATGTGTCATAGCTATAATGGGCTGACATGTTTTTTTGTTTTTTTTCATCTGGTCGCAACAACTGTCTGAATCATCCTTAGGAGATCGATAAATATAGCTGTTCTATTTGGATTTACTACACATTTACTGATTAACTTATGTATATAAACACACACACACACACACATACACACACACACACACACACACACACACATACATATATACATACATACATCCATACATACATATATTGTTTTGTCGTTTGTTGTTGTAAGAATCTTCTGTATGACAATAAATTTATTTTTGTAGTTTGGATTATAAAGCTTTTTTTGCAGGATAGTTTGTGTTAATGGCAATCCTAAGTTAACCCCCCCCCACCAAAATAGAAAAATCCCAAAAGCTAACAATAGGTAATCTTCTTGGCCAAAGTGTTTGGTATGTATATATGTGAATATGTTTGCACATATTCCTTTTGTCATCTGTACAAATAGCCAATGTATGTTTTGAGAAAAAAAAAACAAAAACAAAAAAAAAAGCTAACAGTTTATTGTAATTTAATGACAACAGAATCAATCCAGCATAGGTAGACATAGCCTGTTGGTAGCACTTTGACATTTCATAAACATGTTTTTTACCAACAGAATCATCCCTACATAACTCTGCAGGGTTAGTACTAAAGTATAGAATATATTATGCTAATTAGCCTATGGCTGCAAGGTAACTACTTAATATATAAACGCTTTTGTGTTTGAAGCTGACAGAAATGATTAAAGTGTTTCTGTCATTGCTTTCCTTTTTTTTGTTTTTTTTTGTCTTTGTTATTGCAAGAGATAACAATTTGACTGCATTAAAAGCATTCACACAATTACATTATGTCAGAATATTAAAACTCTTAGAGAATGATTTAAAAGGTGTTTATTTAATATAATGAATTTTTTTATTGGATTAATTTTTTTTTTATGATTCACTATTGAGAGAGAAAAAGGCCGTGCGCTGGCTGAATCATTAACTCATCAGACAAAATGTTTAGCAGCATTTCTTCTGGGTTTTTTTTATGTTCTGAGTTCAAATCCTGCTTAAGTCAGCTTTGCTTTTTGTTCCTTCCGTTGATGGAAAAAGGGATGAGTCAAGTACTAGGGTCAATGTAATTGACTTGCCCTCTCCCCTCAAAAATTGTTGGCCTTGAACTCTGCAATGGACTGGTATCCCGTTTAAGGGTGATGTGGTGATCTTGGTCTTGGAAATCGGGTAACTGGGCTTATGGGCCCCTAAGGCTTAAGGATTACAAAAAGAAATGAGAAAGAAATATTTCCTATGAACTTTGTGAGACCACTGGGGCATTTAAATTCTGCCAAAGTTAACTTTGCATTTTCATCTTTACTCACTCAGTATAATAAATACTGGCTGAGTGCCGAGTTGACCTAATCAATCGTATTTGTTTGAAGCTGAGTGCTTATTTATATAAAAAACAACGTGTGTGTGAGAGATCATAAAACATGGCTCATCAATAATGAACAGAAAGGTAGAGTACAGGTGACATTGTGCATCGTGTGACCTGCTACCATCACAGGATCCGAAAAAGATACCTAAGTCTCCAAATTGTTGGATTTTGGTTGGTTGAAATCATGTTTGTAGAAGTAGCCACAGGAACTACAAACATACACATCTATGTATCCATCCATCCATCCATCCATCCATATATATATATATATATATATATATATATATATATATATATATATATATACACACACACACACATACATACATACGTACATACATATGTATATATACGTAAATGTCGAATGATGAAACTGAGTGCTCAACGCCGCATTGGTGGATATAATTTCTTTATTTGTGAATTAAGGCTACCATTGGTTTCATGTTAAGAAAATTAGGAAAATATCCTAGTGTCTTAATTCTTCTAGCCGATCACACAGAGAAAGGTGTTCGCCTCCATTTTGGAAAACACAGCCTCCTACACACACACACACACACGTTTGTATACACACTCGCCCACTCACATATGTATGGAGAGAAAAGGTGAGGTATGAGAAATATTTCTTTCTGTGCAGTTGACCTTAATTCATATTCATTAGTCATCAATCTTACATGTCCTGGCTTGTCTTCCCTTCAAAATTATTAATTCATTTCATTGTGGTCTAATTACTTCTTTTTGCTTTGTTTTCTGTGTGTCACAGGTATATCTTCATCTATTAAAAATGTACCTTCAACCACCTAATCCTGCTAATTTAGGCATCATGGTTAAAGACATATCTGAAGTAAAGGTACAAATTCAACCGGCATTGTATATATTAGACAACCATGCAGTGAAAATCGATGCCAGCAAGGTAAGTTGTTTTATTCCCATCAGTCACAGAAATAGCGGAAGGCTCACTTTGCTTATAAAACCTCTTGAGTAAAAACCCCCTTCAGTCATGCGTGACTATGAGATCGCACCTACAAAATTACCCTCCAATGTACAAATCCAGGCAAGGTTGTTTATGGAAAACAAGCTGGGCCGACCAATACACACACACATTGTAGTTTTTTTTTTGTTATACAAAAGCTTTGCTTGGCCTGGAGCTTTCTCATAAAACGCTTGTCCAAAGTGTTATGACGCTGTGGGACTGAACTTTAACCCATTAACATTTAAACTGACCATATCTGGCCCAAACATTCTACCTGTTTTATGTTCAAACTGGCCAGATCCTGCTTTTCACACCTACTCTACAATATCAATATAAAAATTAATACTCCCATCATCGAAATCTCAAAGCTACAATATAAGGCATGATTTATTCAAAAGCAATGTGAATAAATAAGCAACACATTTGACAGAGTAATCTGAGAGCTAAAGGGTTAAACACATGGTTGGGAAATGAAATTCTAAACCACACATCCATACCTGTACTTATATATTCATAACCCACATTGTATAGCACTTTAATAATTAATGGATGTAATGAGGTTTGAATTCAAGATGTTTTCATTAGTAGCACAGCACTTCAACCCAGAAGCAACTTAATATGTCTTAAGTTTCAAGGCTGCTTAAAGATAAGAGTGTAGCTGATTACAAAATATTTTAAGAGGTTCCAGTTATGATGCCAAAACATTGAAGCAGAAGGAAATGAAGTGCAATCTGCTATGTGAAGTGTAATTACTATTTAAATGATTATTAGGTACAGGTGTGGCTGTCTGGTAAGTCAGTTTGCTTCCCAACCACATGATTTTAAGTTCAGTCCCACTTGCCCAAAAATTTTACTTGTTTCAGTCATTTGACTGCAGCCATGTTGGAGTACCGCCTTTAGTTGAACAAATCGATCCCAGGACTTATTCTTTGTAAGTATGGTACTTATTCTATCGGCCTCTTTTGCCGAACTGCTACATTAAGGGAATGTAAACACACCAACATCGGTTGTCAAGTGATGGTGGAGGGACAAACATGGACACACATACAAATACATACATATATATATGACGGGTTTCTTTCAGTTTCCATCTATCAAACCCACTCACAAGATTTTGGTCGGCCCAAGACACTTGCCCAAGGTGCTACGCAGTGGGACTGATCCTGGAACCCTGTGGTTGGGAAACCAGCTTCTTACCACAGTCACGCCTGCACCTATATATGTATGATTCTCTTTCAGGGTTTTTTTTAAACAAATCCCAATAAGCCATAAGAATAGCAAAACTATTTGCTTTGATCGTTTTCTGAAGCTGTTGAATGAAAATGTGGTTAGACCATAAGACCTAATTCCACAGTGAAGCCAAATAAATCTAGAATATGACTCCGTCATCATTCTTTTAACGTTCCCTT